>NW_027656515.1:0-83667 GCF_964235325.1 Thermobia domestica
CACTTGTCACTTGTGGTACGCAGTAAAAGATTTAGTTTTTTTCTACCTTAAATGGTTTGTTTCCTAAGAGTTATATTTATCTATCTACTTATTTCTTTCTCTTTCTCTCTCTCTCTCAATATATATATACCGACAAACTGTAAGAGGTGTTTCTTACATCAAAATAAGAGAAAAAGTTCAAATGGACATGTGGGAAAAAGTGCATAGTTTTAGAGCTAGGGCTGTCCAAAATCCCGAAAAAGCCAAATTTTCAACAGGCCCTATTTCGAATTCCAGAAACTCTGGATGGTGGTCCTTATTTACGTAAAGAAACTCACGCATACGCAATCCAAAAATGCATATTTCATTAATTTTCAGTGGATGTACAGAATAATTCATACAGGGTGAAATTTCCAGACATGCCATCAACCGAATTTTGAGATATGCTCTGACTTTATGATTGGTTCAAAAAAGGCAAACGATAAGCCTTGGTAACAATAAACACAGAATCCTTTGGCGTGATCTAGGAAGTGTTAAGGATCGTCAGGAGCACGTTTCTCGTACTCAGGAAAACTCATGCTGTAATGTTCTCTTTTGCACCTATAAGTGAAGAAAACGTGAAATATACCGTGACGAAATACATCGTATCACGCATTATTCCGAGCACAAAAAAACATGGAACTGCCGGTTCCTAACACCTCCCACTTCCCTTCGAAACATTGGATGTCCATTGTTGTCAAGGCTTACCTTCTGGCTACTTTGGACCCTCCATGAAATCAGGGTATATCTGAAAACTTTATTGAGAGCATAGCTGAGAATTACACCCTGTAGGGAATACCCTGTATACCTATTGAAAATTGACGAAGTATGCACTTTTGGATTGTGTATGCGTGGCTTCCTTTACGCTGATAAGGACCACCATCCACAGTTTCTGGAATTTGAAATAGGACCTGTTGAAATTTGGCTTTTTCTTGATTTTGGACAGCCCTAGCTATCATCTCTTACAGTTTGTCGATATAGTTCATTAACACCCTGTATATATATATATATATATGTTAGAGAATTAGAATAGCACCACTGGGTATGCTGGAGGTTGCGGGTTCGAAATCCTGTCCAGTCAGTCATTTTTTCACTCTTTATGTGTTATTTGTATGGTTGGTATTTTCCCCTTTCATTAGTATGGATGTTATTTACTTAAAATCTGAAAATATAAGGTGTTTATTCTTTCTTAGGATCTCCTGTTGTGTGTTCCGGAATAGCAAGATGTTTACACTCTAGAAAAATCACAGCATTATGGGTAACAATAACAATGTAAGAATATATTTATTTTATGCAAATTATCCTGTACAAAATAAAAATTATTATCTTGTATAAGACTAAACAACCAGATATAAATTTAGACAACAGATGTCTTGCCAAACAGTGGGACCATATCGTAAATTCAAACTATAGTCTCTCGGAATAAAAGTAAATCGTGTCTGTATGACCTAAATTTTTCTTTAAAAAAAAAAAAAAAAAAAAAAAAAAAAAAAAAAAAAAAGTTATTATTCTATAATGTCACAAAAGGACAATGTAGTGACATTCTAGACCAGCATTTTTCGACCTTGCACGTATATAAGATTTTCGTTATATTCTTTAGCAGGATAAAGTCGAATTAGCAGGATAATTTGAAAACATTGTTAAAAAAACGTATGGCAATTTTGTTATAAGTCAGCAACAATATTAAGTATAGGTTGGAGCTATCATTTCTTACACCTCCAACCTATACTTATTAATGTTTCTGATTGTACAACCCTATGGTAACATGGCAGAATCGGTATCTGGCAACAGTGATAAAAGGACCAGCACGCTTAAGGATAGTAGACAAAAATATTATTGTTGTAGTTTTCACATACCGTAAATTGAAATATTAATTAGTTTCCACATATGAAAAAGGAAAAGCAAATATTAAGATGTAATAGGAATAGGACTCTCCTTGAATAGATATGTTAACCCGGACGAAGGCTACAGGAAGGACAGTCGTTGAAAATTTGGTTAAGTAAAAATCCTCTTATTTATATAAATTAATTACGTTTTAGCTTCATCCAAGTCTTTACCGAAATTTTACATTGACATTATTTGAAGTGTGAATAGTAATAAAATGATAATGGACGAAATGGTATTATCACACTGATTTTCGATATGTATGTCAAGCATATCAACTTTGGATAATGCAATAGTATAACTTATGCAAATAATAACATAATATCAATAACTTAAAACATAAAAGAAATGGAATAACTTGCCACATATTATATCTAGTGTACACAATGCTATTGTAGGAAATATATTGGAGCCACTCGTTCCAATTTTCCTTAGCTTCTTGACTAGAATATCGGCATTTTTAGTAAACACATCCACATATTGTTCTAAGATCTTGAAATGGAATGTTGGTGTTATTATTCTTCTGTGCGTTTGCCATTTTTTACCTATAAATAAAATGGAAATTAAAGAAAATATTAGTAAAAATCCATCATAAAATATGAACTGTCATATACAAAAAGCTATACATATATATAAGTGACAATTTAAATTAAATGTCCATCTCAGTTGGCTCAGTCTATTTAAAGAATGATTTATTTGTCAGTAAAGAACCCCATTTATGATTTGGTTGTGAGTGCGTGCAAGTATATCCAAGACTGCCCATGTGTAAGGGGTATCGCAAGGAATAGTGTCCAAGGCGATAACGGTCTACAGAGCTTATGACAAAATAACATCGGCGAAGCGTAATAATAGAAGAACGAGAGACCTAGAGAAAGAGATCGCAGAGCATTCAAAAAGATTGTCAAGTTTAGGGATAGCGCAACAGTGCATGAAGAATGGTACAATATTCTTCTGAAAGCCATTCATGACTTATATGTTTCAATTCCATAACGGATCAGAGCTGCTGTTTCACCGGTGGGAAAACCTCGAAATTTGAACGTGTGATGGTAGTTCGAATTTCACCTAAAGTTGAAGACCCATACCTCATATAGTCTTGGTGCTGGAAGAGACGCTAAATTCCAACCCAACCAATCAATTAGAGGTGTTCTGCATGCAAATAGTGGCCCCTTGAGCATGTAAGATGCTTTTCCTTCAAGCCTTTCTATTATTCTGATGATTATCTGCTTATATACTTGTATAACACTGAAGAGAGGAGAAAATATTATTTTTATACAGAGAATGTTAAATAATTACTTACCGGAACCAGTAATAAGGCCAGTACCAATCCACACGGAGATGTAAAGATATTCTTCCGCCTTATCTATCAGTTGCATATTACCCAGAAGGGACTGCAAGACATAAAATGAAGGACTGTAATTTCGATCATTAAATTCAGATTAGCTTATTTAAGTACACAACACTATATATTATAACATTTATCAAAAACAATAATATCTCTATTTTATAGTGTGATAAAAGTCCCTATCTGATAGAGATTTTGACTTCGTTATTTTTTATTAAACTTTTTACATACCCTATACATATTGTTCTTACTGTTATGAAACTATGTTAGTGAATGTAGAAAAAAATTATGTTATATTTATAATTTGATAACATTGTCAGTAGTGAGTGGCCTATGTCGAGAAAGTGGTGTAGAGGTTTAAAAACAGTGTTATAATATTCTGTGCAATGTATTGGAAAAGAATAATTGTTTAGGAAGGAATATTGTTAATAAAATATAACTACTTTTATAGCCTAATAGATAAATACAACTAATAATATTAGATTATAATCTGGTATATTTTGGTATATCTGGTATATTAGATTATAATCTGGTATATTTTTTGTCCATGAACCTTCACGTCGAGAATAGCCTGAAACAAAGAGATGCGTTGTCGCCATTATTATTTAACTCTGTCCTCGAGTATGCTATAAGGAAAATCAAAGATATCAACCACAGCCTAGAGTTGAATGGTATTTACCATGTTGTGGCGTATGTTAATGATGTAAATTTACTAGAGAATGATAGGAAAACAATAGAAAGACATGCAGAGGTCTTACTAAATGCTTGCAGGGACATGGGTTTAGAAGTAAATGCACAGAAAACTAAATACATGGAAGTTCGTCGGGGTCGTAAGACGGCAAATTATGGATGTGTTAAAATATCAAATAATACTTTTGATAAAGTGGATACTTTCAAATATCTAGGATCAATATTAACAGAGGAAAACTATACTCACGAAGAAATTAAATGTCGACTAAAAGCAGAGAATTCGTGTTATTATTCAGTTCAAAATCTCTTGTCGTCGCGAATTCTGTCGAGGAATTTGAACTTTAAATATATAAAACGACAATCATGCCGGTTGTTCTGTATGGTTGTGAAAGATGGTCGCTTACTCTGAGGAAAGAATGTAGATTGAAAGTATTTGAGAACAAGATCCTGAGACGAATATTCAGACCCAAGAGGAACGGGAATGGGGAATGGCGGAAACTTCATAACGAGGAACTACATAATTTGTACGGTTTACCAAACATTGTTAGATCATCAAATTTAGGAGGCTCAGGTGGGTAGGTCATGTAGCCAGGATGGAAGAAAGTAGGAACACTTTCAAAGTCTTGACTGGAAGACAAATCAGAAAACGACCATTAGGAAGACTTAGGCGCAGACGGAAGGGCAATATTAAGATGGATCTGGAGAGATAGGAATAGAAAGTAGAAACTGTATCCAGTTGGCTAAGAATAGAAGTCAGTGGAGAGTTTTTGTGAACGCGGCATTGAACTTCCGGGTACAATAGGTCATAGAGTTAGTTAGTTTTGGTTGTGTTCTATCCCAAAGTAGAATCTGGTATCCCAAAGTTTCGTGAAACAGTCAAGCGTGAAATCTCAACAACAAAAATGTCATCAGTGCTAGTAAGGAAAAACATATTATTAAACCATTTGCTGACGAAAACTTTAGTACACAACCATTTAGAATGAAAAATGTT
The DNA here is from genome assembly GCF_964235325.1 of Thermobia domestica. Classification (NCBI taxonomy): domain Eukaryota; kingdom Metazoa; phylum Arthropoda; class Insecta; order Zygentoma; family Lepismatidae; genus Thermobia; species Thermobia domestica. Next base: position 4,926 of record NW_027656515.1, read on the forward strand.
TTGAAAAAAGCTAGAGTATTAAGAGCAATAAAAGAAGAAATGATTAGTGTTAGTGGTAAAAATATAATACTCGAAGTAAAAGCGCAAGCTATCATAATAGGGTCAGTTGCTGATAGTCACTTAGAATATTTCAGAGATAAAAGTACAGCATATTTGATGTATAAGAATTTAGAGGACAACTTCTAAACGAAGACTGTAAAAAAACAGATTGTTTCTACGCAGAAAGTGAAGTCAAACTGATACTGACTGAACATTTTGTGCAAGCGGAAGAAGTATTTGTAGACCTATAGTACTCAAATAGAGTTCTGTCAGAAGAAAAAAAAAGTAACTACATACTTCCATCACTGTCGAAGTTACACAAAACTGTAGTTCTAGCGTTAGAAACTGTTAAAAATTTAAGGTACGGTTTTGTGGAAATTCGTATGCTTGCGAAAGAAGAAAAAGGGGAAAAGGTAATTTTGTGAAATGCCAAAGTGTAATGCATTTTTGTGACAATCATACCTAAAGCCAGATCACAAAATATATCAGTACCAGGAATTTAACAATAATAAAGTAAGAATTCAGTCATCGCGTAGTCAGATATATATATATATATAATAAACTAATAAACACAACAACCACCTATGGACAACATAGTAACGCTGATCAGTTCTTCGGAAAAGTACAAGAACGTAAACATGGACACAACAAACTGAGAAGAAAATGTAACACTCAGAATACAGGAAACAAAACGCATATGATGAACACTAACAAATTTGCATTTTTGTGTGATGAATCAAATAAATTATAAAAAGTAAAGACAGTAAAACAATTATTTAGTGGTACAGCAGAGATTTTGATTGTTCTAATCATCTCACTAACAATAAAAACTACAGGGCTAGTATAAATGATTCATTCGTATTCGAAAGGCTATATTTTCAAAAGTATTACATGTACACTCATGTCCAAAACTACTGTTGCATGTCTATAAATATGTTTTTCTAGGAATATAATTTGATAACGGATTCGCCCGGTATTTCTTATAATGTTAATATGTGTATAATCGGCAAAGACATGTATGTGGAAAATTTCATGTCAAAAGAGCAGTAAATAAGAACAATAAAACGAAAATAAAATTTTCTTGTCCATTTAGCTACCTTTTACTTTACTCATTCTAATTTTCGTATTTATAATTACTTTCCTATGAAATTTACCACAAATATACATGTCCCGATTATACACATAGTATCAGTATTAAGAGTACCCTGCAGAATCATTATCAAATTATATTCTTACAAAAAAATAGTTATAGATATGCGACAATAATTTTGGACATCAGTGTACAGACATGAGAGATATATGAAAATAACCATAAACTCAGCAAGTTTGTATTGTGCATTCCAGATGGCACCAGCTTGCAGCACAAGTTTAGTGCCTGTCCAAAATGAAGTTAAAGCAAGAAAAGAGTTTTTGTGTGTTAGAATATGTGAGATGGTTGTTATAGCACAGTAACGCGCTTTCAGAAGTGAGCAAGGAAAAGGACTGCCATGTAAATAAAGCAGAAAACTTCGTGAGTTTGTGGTTATTTTCATTGAAAATATAGCTTTTTGAAAACGAATGAATCATTTATAGTAGCCCTGTGTTTTACGAGAACACTGATTTAAAGAAACCAAAGCAAATATCAGCAGCTACACACGGTATAGTGTTAGAAGCTATTGAAATAGAAAATATAGAGGTAAAAAGCTATGTTAATGACACAATTTAATATTGTACTATAAAGATGCATTCTAGGTCCCTAAATAATAATAATAATAAAAAAAGTTATCGGTATCAAGAATGGAAAGGAATGGCATGTAAGTAGTATTTTCCGATGGAAGTGTAAAATAATTTAACAAAATGAAAAATGAAAAATTAATAACGGTAAGCGATGGTATCGGATCTTTGTATGCGGTGAAACTGAAAGTACAGAACGGAATATTGTAAGTATTCAACATCGGAAAACAAAATATGATTTAGTAAGGTAGTGGCAAAGACAATTTTGACTTTTTTTTTTTTTTTCGTATGTGAGGTCACAATTGTTGTACTGTTTGGATACCAAATCTCACTAAATACTCTGATGCAATAGAAAATATACAGTTTAAATTTTTAAAAATGCTTCAGTCTCTACTAGAACAGCAAACACTGGGACACTCTATTGTAGAAAAGCAAGAACTAACATATTACATAAGTCGCCACTTTGGAGAATGTGTACTTTATATAACGAAATGGTTAGATTTCATGTAGTAGATGTATTTAGTGTGTTCAAAAACAAGTTCAAAACAATTGTCAGACAATAATTTCTGCATAATTAACCGACGTATATTTGTGTATGTATAATAGTATGTTAGGTAATTGTGTACAAGACACTATAGCTGGACATCAACCCTGCTGTGTTGTCCTTATGAAATAAATAAATAAAAGATCGGTTCAAAATTATATTGTTGATGGTATGAGCGATACCAAAAATCATAAGATTGAAAACATTTTAAGTGAGGAATGTGTTTCAGGAAAAATGACCAAACAGCCATTTAATAGACAAAGTTATAGAGCAACAAAACAGTTAGAACTTGTGCATAGTGATGAATGTGGCCAATTAATCCTATAGCATGGTACAGAAATAATTATTTTGTTATAGACATTGATAATTTTACACATTTTGTTGTTATATATTTCACTGAAAACAAATTTTAGGTTTTTGAAAAGTTCAAAAATTCTATTATTACTATACAACAAAACGTGTAGCTATTAACAGTTTAAAAATTAAGAACAGGTAATCAGAAGAAAACATCTCAAAAGAATTCAAACAATATTGTGATGACAAAAGTATTGCTCATCTGGAATTAAATGGGTCAACAGGACGCATGAATAGAAATCTAGTAGACGAGGTACACACTATTCTAGTCAAGTCCAATATGAGAAAAGAATTCTGGGGAGAAACAATATTATACGCAACTTAATGAAATAAACAGAAACCCGACAGCAAACAAGAACAAAACTTGTAGTGATCTTTGGGATGGCAGAATGTGAGAAAAATTAAAGTGAGTATTTGAAACTATAATCTAGGATTACGTACCGAAGAACTGCAACACAAATTAGACCAAAAAAGTAAGAAAATAGTCATAGTAGGATACTGCTTAGGTGGATATAAATTATGAGAGAAGAAAAAAATATTGCAGCCAAGAATGTAATATTTAATTACAATCTTATAAACCAGGAAAACACAGTAACAACATGTAAACAAAACAATGTTATTGCTGAAATAACAGACGATAAACAAGATGAAGAGGAAGAAGTAAAAAGAGAAAGAAGAAACAACCAGAGACCAAAATGTCATTAAGATTATGTAATATATTTCGATGATGAAAAACAAGGGTATTTAGCGTATTGTTTAATGCTATATTCAACAACTCCTACATCTTCTGAAGAAGCTATGTAAGAAAATAAATGGACAGAAGTAATGAAGAAAGAACTAGAAGTTTTGAATAAATTAGAAACTTGGGAGAAAGTAATGCCACCGAATGATAAACAAATAATAGATACAAAATGAAAAAAAAATCAATGAAATCTTTAAGTTTTACGTCCCACGATTCTGCTGGCTAGGCTAAAGAAGACGGTGATGATGAGAAATGAATGAAATGGTGGAATAAAGAAAGTGGGAGGAAATGGGAGAACCCCCCCCCCACACACACACATACGGTGCTTGTCCATCAGAAAGTTCACTTCGCGCGAGCTTGGATCGAAGGTGAACGCTCTACCACTGAGCTACCGCGGCCCCAGGTACAAAATGCATTTGTAAAATGAGAGAGAAAGAAAAGATCAGTGGTAAGAGGCTTTCAAGTTAAAAATGGCGATAAGTTTTATGTGGTGTATTCACAAGAAACAAGGTTATCTGTAGTAAGAATATGATTATCAAAATGTTGGAAAAGGAACTTGAAGTACGAAAACTGGAAGTATCATTAGTATTTTCAAACTTAAAAAAATACACAAAAATCACTATTAGGATTGAAATTGGAAGATAGAAGAAATTCTCTGAACACAATGGAAAACTTGAGGAAGATAGAAAAACACGCTGCTCAAGAAAAAGAATCGAAATTGGAAGAAGAGCTAAGAAAAGCCCAATTTGAATTACAAATTGAAACAATATCAGTGTCAGATTGAAGTATTGAGAACAGATCTCGAGGACAGGTCAGAGCTTCGAACAAATGTCAAAATTAGACCAGTCTCTTGTAAGAGATAGCTATTCGGCAGGAGACAGGAAAACTGTTAGTACAGTAGAGCTATAATGCTTCATAGAAAGAATCCAATAAGTTTGTTATTCGAAGAAACAAATTGTGTGATAATGTCTTCAACTGAATCAGAACATATAGTAATTCAAAAATTGATAAATTTAAAAGTAATTAGAGAACATTTACGGCAATGTGAAATAACAAGGTTATTGGTAGATAATTAAGAAGTAATTTGTACAACAAAGAGTTAAAAAAAAAAAATACACTGATGTCAGAGTGCTTTTCATAAATCAACGTAACAGAAATGTATTAGATATAGAATATGTAAAGACAAATAATAACTTTGCAGCTATAATGACAAAAAGCTTGTTAAAAGAACAGTCTGAGTATTTCGTGAAACAATTATTTATATTTTTATTAGTAAGTAAAAATTTGTATGTAATGTTAACTATTTAGCTATTTAACATTATCTGTTATCAAAATATGTTAAATTGGGAAGGAGTATTATAAAACACGATAGTGAATATATGAAATTTTTTATTTATTGTTTATGTAGTTGATAACATTGTCAATAGTCATAGTCTGTGTCTAGGAACGTGTGCTGTAGAAGCATTTGTAATGAGTCCAATGCTATGTTTTTGTATACAATACAAGTTAGATATGAATAATTACGAGTAGTTAGGTAGTAATGTTGTTTATAAAATGTAAGAACTGCGCCTATAGCCCATTAGACAATTTCAAATAATTTTATTACTTATCATGGACCAATTACTGTGTCGAATAGTATATAGGGTTTGTTCCCATTTAAGTTCGCCAGTTAAGGAGATTCTGTACTATTATTATTATTATTAGTAGTAGTAGTAGAAGTAGTAATAGTAAGGTGGTCATTTTTATTAGTCTTTGTATGTTTGATTTGTATATCTACTTACGTCTAAAACAGATGATGACGTGATGATGATGTGAAGTTTAGGGCCAAACCACAATCCAAAAACTCCACCTGCTTTATTTCCATATCTATGGCATAACTGGACCATTCGCTTGAAGATTGCTGAAAAGAAACAAAGTAAAATTTAAATTAACGTTTGTATATTGTACCAAGAAACAAAAGAATCTTAATATGTATACTGTATATGCAAGCTTCTTCGTGACTTGATATTTAAGGTTTTTGTCTTTGATGCGGGAACCAAGGATGTGGTTCCCGATGAGCTGGTATTTCGTATTTCTCACTAAACCAGTGTTCGAAGTGGAAAAAAAGCAGAGGCGGTATGTTTTATTATGATTTTGACTCAACATACCTGTTATTTAAATATTGTCTTGATCACTGAGAAACCAGAGACGGTATGTTCTCATTACTGAAAAACCAGAGGCGGTATGGCATACCACCGCATACCGTCTCACTTCGACCACTGACTAAACTCTTTTATTGTTTCATTCCATAGCTTTAGTTTCGTTTTATTTTATCAATATATCTTATTCTGCTTCGAGGTCCTCCAAAAGCTAAGCTAGGCAATGTGAACGACCATCTTAACAACCAACAAATCTTACAGACAATAGGAATACAGCGCTTTTATTCTACTTACATCCGTATGAGAAGATAATATTTATTTTTAAGGTGTCAACAACAGTGGTCGAAATGAGACGGTATGCGGTGCTATGCCATACCGCCTCTGGTTTTTCAGTGACGAAGGCATACCGCCTCTGGTTTTCTGCGATCAAGACATAGCGTCACTGGAGAATAAATGCTAAATACCTTTAATAAATCCATTTTTAAACATATTAATTGACAAGAAACTGTGCAAGTAAAAAGTTTGATTTTTTATATAGAAATAATTTCTAAGTTGACATCCCAGACACTTTCGTTATCATTTTTCTACCTTTGTTTTAAAATGAGGTGTCTTCAAAGAAATTCATTTAGTTTACATTTTGATATGCCATATTTAATTTTCTATCTTTGTCGTTTTGCCTTAACGGGTATAAATATCGTGTTTTGAGCACGGGCGGATTTAGGGGTTGTCTGCTGTGGTGGTCGGATTTCCGGGAGTTTGAATTACTCCTCAGTCGAATGAAGAGTCCGGGAGTCCCACAGTAAATTGTTAATATAAAACTCGGGTTTTGAGCATTTTCGTGTATAATTCCCTATACCAGTGATGGCCAACGTCTTTAAACTAAGGGGTCGCATCATAGAAATTTCATGTGGCGAGGGTCGCAAATTCATATGATACTTTTCTTTACGTTTATACTATACACTTATTACTCCCTAGCCAGAAATAAATTATTCTGTTATCGGGTATCTATTAAACAATCGATAACCAAAACACCGACATAGGAAAAATTACATTAATAAGTTGATATTAACGTATTACTCCAAATCATTGCATTTTAACTATATTTCTGACACAATCAAATATAAGTTATCTTCTCGCTGGCCGCATGCGGCCCGCGGGCCCGTTAATTTTTTCCAGAAAGTTGTTTATGGGGAATCAAAATCTTTTCATTCCCCCCCCCCTCGGAACTACAGAGAAGCTCTCCAATGGTTTTCAATCTTTAGAGAAATGCAATCTTTTACGCAACATATCCTCACTGTAATTCAACATTTAGATAGCCGGTATGTCGAGTCAAAATCCTAATAAAACGCAGGGTAATATAATAGTAATATAAACGCAGGGGCGGCTTTAGGATTTTAATTTTGGGTAGGTCCGTTCCTTTGCTCATGCACATTGTAAGGTTCCATACCCTCACGTGTAAGCAACTGCTATAAACACATGCTTCAATCACTAACACATGTCATTGTACTCAAAACATAAACATAGCAGACGATGAAACACATATACGAAGATGGATCGGAAGAAAACCGAAGATGGCCGACCTCCCCAAGAAGACGTCTATAAAAGAAGACTAGGAGAGAACAGAGGTATCAGTCCACAGCTGATCAATAACCTACCAACACCTATGGCCTGAATGGGCAATGAAGTTCTTTTAAACCCTATCTCTGGAGGCTGCAATGAGCAAAGGAGATATCCTCTAATCATCTTTCTCCTGGGGTTGCAATGAACTACGGAGAAATCCTATAATAGTCTCCTGAGGCTGCAGTGAGCGAAGGAGACTTCCTTTACCTACTCCGGAGGTTGCAGTAAGCGAAGGAGTTTCCGTCATAACCCAAAGTCATATGGAATCTTTAAACTCTAAAAAACATTTAGTGATTCACAAAGAACCTTTGCAAAACTGTTATAGATATTTATTTCGTAAATAAAATAGGTAAAGGGCTTCTTTATATTCCGGACTTTTATTAGACTCTACAGAATAAAACATTACAATATATATGTACAGTATTTTCTTGAATAATGATACTTTCAGATATATACGTAAAAACCACTTTATGAGTGAGTGGTGAACATAATAGTGCGTGCTACATCCGAAGAAATTGAGTTATAGGTGGAATGGATTGGGATCGAACCACAGAACAGTGTATAGGTATTTAATTTGGGAAATATATCTGCAGATGGTAGGGAAAGCTTGAGTGGTATGTGTCCTTACATTGAAATGCATGGGAATGTTGAACCTTTTTTCCCAGTTTACTTGAAAGTTAGAAAATACGACATACAATTATGTTTTCCCGAACCCCTCCCCTCAATTACAAATTTTAATTAGTGATGAGCACATGCAAGACCAAGACCAAGACGCGGGTGGTATTCGGCTTGGTCTTTGTCTTGCACTAGAACCCTTGGTCTTGGTCTTGCTTGCAAGAATCTTGCAAGTCTTGTTTTTAAGAAATCATGCTTTTCATAGGTAAATTTTACTCTGGATATAAGGGATAATAAATTATATAATGCGCCAATAGTAACAGAAATACACTGTATGTTTCTAAATGTAATATAGTTTACCTTCGTGTAAGTATGATGATAGTTTACAACATAGGTGATAACCTTTATTTTTCTTCAATGGGTGCCCTCGCTTCACTACTTATAACATAAATCACAATGTTTCGTAATATTTTTATATTTTTTAACAGATCCAATACTCCACTGGCTCCCAAACTGTGGAGGCTACCCCTGAGACGCATCAAAGAAAATCAAGACGGCATAGATTACTGAAATACCATGAATAGCAAAATTACTTTTACACTCTAAAGGCGTCAGATTTTTTCTTTTCAACCACGATTAGTTAATCTTTGTATCGAACAATATTCCAATTAAATATTGAGATTTTGTTATACTGATTCCAATATATATTCTATGGAGCAGAAACATGGACATTACGCAAAAGCGATGGAAAAAAAAAAATGGAGGCTTTCGAAACGTGGGCATGGAGAAAAAAGAGAGAATTAGCTGTGTTGAACGGAAAACGAATAAGACGGTGTTAGAAATAGTAGCAGCAGGGGAGAAAAGTAGAATTTTAGATGTAATTAAGAGGAGGAAGAGGAACTGGTCGGGACGTTGGCTGAGGAGGAACTGTATTATGAGGGACATGCTGGAGGGTATGGTGGAAGGAAAGAGAGGGAGGGGAAAAGGAGACTGTAGTTGAAGGAACGTATTAAAACAGAAAATTGCTACGTCGAGACGAAGAGACTAGCTGAGGACTACCGTAGGTCTACATCGAAGCTTCTCAGCTGCAGCAAGTGACCTGCCAATAATGTCAGAATAGCTATGATGATGATATTTTTAGCAATATTGGCCAAAAAAGACATAGAAAAATTAAAATAATAATGGTTATAATCAAACCTCTTAATATTTTAGAATAATTTCAGTAAAAACTGAAAACGACTCAACTGTATATATATTTTGTGTAAACTCAATTTATATAAATATTTTTGACCTATATTAGAAATACAAAATAACGCCATCAAACTCCAAGTTATTTGAAATAACTGTACAAAATCACTCTCACTTGTGAATATGGATTATTTATTGTTGTATAATGTTATATCGCTCAATCCTCGCTCGATGTGCCGTATACCCGAGGCTAAAAGTTATGTTGATAAACAATTATTCAACGTAAAAGCATCCGCCCATGAAATCAAACTTGCAGTCACATACACTTAAGTTTTTGTCCATGTCATGAAAAAGTTATTTCGATATTAATTTTATGAGTACACATTTAAAATTTCCACCGGATGCTTGAGCCTCGGAGCCAAAGCCATACCCATGTAGTCGGCACCTATGGTGTACGGAATTACCAATGTTCAATACTACATTTCTCTTTAGTTTTGGAAGAAGAATACTACCAGTACTAATATGTTTTGAAATGAAATATCTACTTTAATGTCCCACGATTATGCATCGAGGCTAAGGGAGGCGATGATGATGAGAAATTAACGAAATGGTTGAATGAAGAAAGTAGGAGGAAACGGGAAAACCCCTAGAAAACTCAAGCACACGGTGTTTGTCCGCCGAAAGAGCTCACATGGCGCAATCTGGGATCGAACCAGGGACCCCATGCACCAGAGGTGAAGACCCTACCACTAAGCCACCGCTGCCATAACATGTTTCAGTTTATTTTTCGCTTATCTGCTTGTTATGGACACAACTATTCTTCGTACGATTTCCCACAAGCCAATCATGGGCTGTCGTAAATTAATCAAATGATGACCAAAGTAGATCAGACACTGAAGTTCTTGTACCTTGTAACAATTCATAGAATTATGTTCTCCATCGTCTTCTAAACACTGTTCTAATTCTTTGTCATTTTCCGTGCTCCAGTAAGTGCCACAAAAGACCAAAGATACGCGGAGTTTGCATTGGACTAACATTTACTCTTGTTGCTTTTACTAAGGAGAACTCGTGCTCACAATCCCAGACAACCAACGATAGACTAATCATGACTTAAAAGAGTTCTAAAGGCAGAAACAAGTGATCGAAATTGGAATTACTTTCGAGACTGTGGATCAATACTTTGCTGTAGAACGAATGTATCAATGTAAATCTTCTGAATTCGAAGCGTTTCCGTGATCAATACCTACATCTGTTGCATCTTACTCTAAAGAAACTTGTTTTGATTGTAAGTATATCCCTGTATATGGATGTTTGCAGCGTTTCGTCAGCAGACTGCCTGAAGCAACTAAAGGGTGAGAAACAAATCCCTCTTTTGCTATATTTATCCCAGGTCGAGCCGACAAACTTTACCAGCTCGAAGATCAAAGGTTTAAATTTACTCCAAATAATACACACCTGTAGAATAGTGTCTGATTTCCCGATAAGTAGAGACACGATTTTGTGGTAAATAAAAATTCCCAATTTCGTTTATAAAAGCACGCGTAAAGCGGGATAAAAATCGGTGAATAAAAATTCAATTTAAGAACTCTATTTTCTTTGGCAATTACAATTAGTTACTTTTATTTCACCTTAATTTCTACTCATCAATCATCATGATATGAGCTCATGCATGACTATATTAAACAATATTTTAGTTTTCTTAAAAAAAAAAAAAAAAAAAAAAAAAACTAAGCATCTTCATTGAATAAAAGTATAATTTAAAGAAAAAACACACACATATAGAGAAATTAATAGAAAAAATAATTATAGTATTCACAGTTTACTTACGCAAATAACACGTATGCATTGTTTCAATGTTTTCTGATTTGAAATTTGTTCTTTTGTCTGTGTGTCATTGTAAGAAGAAAGAGCCCTCTCCACACCAACATTTGAAACTGATATGTACATTAGTTGGAGGCACTTTCCAGCGATTTCTGAATGCTCATCTAACATATCGCGCAACACTGCTTACACAATATCCACTTCAATAGTAGACACCGTTTGGAGCTCATTTTGTAACTGCATGTAAAATTTCAAAATTTCATGGTGGTCTATTTTCTCAAAAAATGGGAATTTTCATCACATTGCTAGAAAACTTATCATCAGGTTTTGCAAGTTTGAGCTAGGGAAGATGAAATAATGGTGTCAACGTCTGAAAGATTTCACTAGCTGGCAAGGGCGCCGATTTCTCTGTAAATTTGTGTGTGTGTGTGGGGGGGGGCATTCAGATGCAGAAGTCATATATATATATATGAGGATTTTAAGACAAATTGCATTCAAATTATGCCAAATATTGTATATTCATAAATACAATGCGGGTGTCCACATGAGCTTTGGGGGGTTGCCCCCCCCCCAGGATCGGCGCCCTTGCCAGCTGGATCCTGTTTTAAGCATGTCAACCAGTTTGTTGCTGCATGTTACCCCAACTTCCTTGAACTTCTTTCCGGCACTCTTCTTTCTCTGTCCAGTCAACTTTTTTTTTTCCCCCTTAAATATAAGTTGTGCCACAAGTTTATATTCGGATATCAGCTCACTTACTAATGGAATAACTTTATGGGCCAAAAGGATGATAGAATTTTCGAAGCATGTTGTCGCTTTTGCGTAAATTTTGTGGAATATCGATACTTGTTGCGAATTTCGCTAAGTCGGCAGAATTTCGCGTTTAATCGCGAGCGTTATATGGCCTAACAAACAGTGAGAAAACATATATTTTTAGATACACAACAGTTTCATACAAAACTGATACATTTCGTATTTTTCGCGTGTCACCAAAAAATCGTGTCTCTGCTGATAAGTAATTCTCATTGTTTAAAAAAAAAAAAAAAAAAAAACACGCAGGAACGTATCGTAATCCAACACCAATCACACATTTCTTTATGTGCAACAAGCTTTGATTAAAAGGCTTGAAAACGAGCAATATCTACAGAAAACGCGGACAACCGATTCAGAAAATCACATACTGTAGCTATATGCTACAGGGGCAGATCGACTCACGCGGATTGCATAAACTCCTGGGAACACATTCACTCTAGCGGCATATTTACTGAAGCTAAGAAATTCAAGTGAAAGATATAATGATTTTTTCCCTTCCCTTTTACATTCTATAAAAATATTCAAGTAGTACCAGTACTTGTGCAAGACTCTTGGTCTTGATCTTGGTCTTGCATCCCTTGGTCTTGGTTTCGATCTTGCATGCAAGACTCTTGCACAAACTGCAAAACCGAGACTCTTGCGCTCATCACTAATTTTAATAATAAATCCGGTATGAGTGATACAAAAAGTAGGCTAACTATCTAATTATGAATCAAGATCTTAACAATAAAAAGCTTTAAAGCTGGATCAAGTGTAGAAATAAATGATTCAGGCTAGTTTAATACACATATATAGGTTTAAAAAAATATATGCATTATTGCAAATTATCCATTAGGTTTTTGCTGTATTTTTGGAAAAGATACTCTAAATCAGCCCTGCCCACGGCGAGCAGATAGTGGAAACCCTCCTCGTGAACGCTCACGAGCATTCTACGAGCAAATACCATTGTTCGTGCTTCGTGGATCTTCGGGTTTTGTCCTTAGAGGAGCGGAAGTGTTGTCAACCTTGGCGGTAATCACTAGCTTACCAAAAAAAAAAAAAAAAAGTATGTATGGTAACTGATTGCCATTTAGTGTAAAGTGTTTTTTTACAATGTGGTAACCGTTAACTATAGACAATACAAACTTGTAACAGCAATCAAATGATAAACTATGTACGTTCCTTTTCTTCTTTTTTCTTTCCTTTTGTTAAAGAGGGATGTGGGTTTGTTATATCCGAGTGTGGGTTTGTTATATTATGTTGTTTCGCTTTTTAGGAAAAGAGATAATCTGTTGATAAGAAAAAAAAACTGTAGCACTTGTTTGTAATTATCTAAGTATATCTCCAGAAAATTAGCTTATGCATGTATGTGTGTACGAATAGGCTTAGCAAGGGGTTGGTTGTGGAGATTAGAAGCCACTATTACACTGTCAATAGGAAGAATAGTATTTCTTACTCCACTTTTAAAGTTACTTTGATCGCAAAGAATCAAACAAAATATTAAGAGAGCCAAAGAGATTTTCCATTTTTAAGTGTGACCGTTAGTGACTGCAATTAGTTTTTTTTTTTTTTTTTTTTTTTTTTAAACAAGGAGTGTCTTTTTAATAAGGAAAAATGTATTGTCCCTGGCTGGTTGCTTGCCGGTGGCTTGTTAAAAGTGAAAAAGAATGTTAAATCATTTCAACGACTGAAGCTACACGCTCGTCTTTCTTCGATAGTTACTGACTGATTTTGAAAGTCACAATGTTGTAGGCCTACTGTAATAGCGTAGGCCTACTGTAATAGCGTAGGCCTACTGTAATAGCGTAGGTCTACTGTAATAGCGTAAATTCGAAAGGAAACGTTCCAACTGAATGATACGAACAATTATTCCCAATGTCTTGAACATGAAACGTGGGTTGCACGGATAACGCTTAAAGTAGGCTGGACTGCACTGGAATTTCCTTCCGGCAAATTAGTGTTTGGTCGAAACTCGGTTCTTCTGTGTAATTGTCTCTTAACAACATTTGAACATTTCTTTTAGATAATAATAACTAACTAACTCTATGGTCTATGGAACCCGAAGGTTCAATGCCGCGTTTACAAAATATTTCCACTAACTTATGTCCTTAGCCAGCTGGATCCAGTTTCTACTCTGTACTCTTATTTCTGCAAGATCCATCTTAATATTGTCTTCCCATCTACGCCTAGGTCTTCCTAGTGGTCTTCTTCCAATTGGGTTTTCAGTTAAAATTATGAAAGCGTTTCTAATTTCTTCCATTCTGGCTACATGGCCTGCCCACCTGAGCCTTCTACACTTCATAACGGTAGGTGAGCGGTATAAACTATGCAATTCCTAGTTATGAATTTCCTTCAATCCCCATTTTCATCCCTCTTTGGTCCGAATAATAATAATAATAATAATAATAATAATAATAATAATAATAATAATAATAATAATAATAATAATAATAATAATGCGTATTATTATTATTATTATTATTATTATTATTATTATTATTATTATTATTATTATTATTATTATTATTTTCAACCTCCCGTCGTTCTCCTATCAATCTAGCAACGAAAGGCGTTTACAACTTAGCAAACGTGAAGCGAATGACAAATTACAGACCGAGTGCTAATGTAATACAACGTCACGAATTGTGTAAGCAAGCTAAAAAGGTCTGAAACAATTCGTTTCCGATTTTTTCAGTCGTTTTTACGTCTGTAAGATGACATGTTTAATATTAGTTTCTTTCTTTCTTTCTTTCTTGTTCATTTGTTAGTTATTTCAACGCTAACTGTAACCTCTATCATGCGTCTTCCTCAAACAAAAAACGTACCAATTTTATTTCCTGCAGTGTTTTCGCGTCACTGCTTTCGAAATGGGGAGGGGGAGAGAACACCTGCACATTTCACGCTTGCGTCTGCTCAATGCTTATCATCGTGCGAATTTCTGGCCAGGCTTGGCCATAGGTTTTTTGCCATCATGTGTGGTTGGCAACACTTATCGCATGCAGTGGAAGAAGCGAAGCTAGCAGCACCTGTGCTCACCTGTTCTTATCTTCGCTCGTGCCCGCTCACGCTTTGGCTCCGGGAGCCAATTCATGGACAGGCCTGCTCTAAATGGATAAGCTTCTACGATTTCTCCCTTCGCTTTATTGAGCTCTTGAAACACACTACAGTAAAATATGTTCTGAGAAATCAACACGACGTAGATATTCAACATACAGAGACGAATTTAACATTAACAGCATAGAAGCAACGTTGCTTTCATGCGGCCAAGTTCCAACACAGACACACACTTACAGAAATGAAATGAAATCTTTGACCCTTTTAAATTATGGCTTTTTTGAGGTATTTTGTAGACTTTCACTCAATCATCTATTGCGTCAAGACTATTTATCGTAGGATCATGGTTCATACCCCGTTTTGTTTCTAGTAAAGCAGTGTTTCCAACTGCGTCCGTAAAATTTCCCTAAAGTGTACCAAATGTGGGAAATTTCCGCTCAAAGTGGGAAAAAGGGATTTTCTTTTTTAAAAATCCTTTTCTTTTATCTCGAATATCTCCCCTTTGGCATAGGATACGATCATGCGAATGCTACTAAAAAAAAAAACTTTGTTTTATGGTGAAGAGAATGAGATACAAAGAGTGGCCCTGGGATGAATAGTTTTGATGCTACAGCCGATTTAATATTTTCCCTTGATAATACCTTTCTAGTGAATTTCTATACTATCATCATCATCATCAAGACTGTTCATTGTGGGAACATGAATTGTACCTCGTTTCCTTTGCCATGAACCAGTCTTTCAAACGGTACCACTTGCATGTCTCTAGCATGTATATACCATTAGTGGAAAACATTCTCGAAAAAGGGAAATTTTTGTCAAAAAATCCCTTTTTCCCCGGACGAGATATTCCCGCTTCTGATACACGATAGGGAAATTTGAGTTATACATTTCGAAAGCCTGTCTCATAATGAAACCAACGAGGTACAAACCATGATTCTAGGGTAAATAGTAATGTGTCGGGGATTTTTTGAAAAAACTTCTCAAATATACCCTTTTTTCAAACCCATCGTCCATGTTTGTGACGTCACAGCCCCCAGCTAGAGCACGCGAGGCTGCTAAATGCTCATAAAATATGTTCTATGATGCTTCGATATTTGAATGAATGCAAAAAACCCGGTCTAAAAAGCTTTACTAGAGACTTATAAAGCAAATTCCGAAGGTCGAAGCCATGGCACAGGTGTTGTGCCATCATAATTTAAAAGGGTTAAGTTTAATGTCCCACGGTTATGCCGCTAGGCTAAAGGAGACGGTGATAGTGAGAAATGAGTGAAATGGTGGAATGAAGAAAGTGAGAGAAAACGGAAAAAAACCACGAGCACGGTGTTTGTCCACCACAAAGTTCACACGGCGCGAGCTGAGATCGGAATACTTATATAGAGTAGTAAGTAATGTATGATGGGAAAATGCAGGTTCCATTGGAAAGAGATAAACTTAGGGCGGTGGTCAAGATAACAGATTTTACTGCATTTATATAATATATACCCAGTGGCGGCGGTTGGACGTTAAAAGTGGGGGGGCGCACAACATGATCTGAATACTTGTTTATAACTTTTAGTTTTCTGGTTGTTTCTAACACTTTGACGAAAGGTTGTATAACTAATAGGATACTATCTTTTTCAGTTAAAATATCGTACATCGTATTTCATATTTTATTAAGTACATTGACAAGAGCAAAGCAAGTAAGTACTAGCCCTTTGTACTCTTAAACAACGAAAGTGTAAGAAGAGATTTGATTCCTTGCTCATGAACACCTTAAAATTATGTTTGGAAAATTGTGTGATCAGATTATTTAATAACAAATTTGCAAAACAAATAAATAAAAAGGATAATATTAATCATAGTAATGAATGAGGCTTGTTTTGTAAACTGGGGATTAATAAATGGGGAATAATGAAACTGGGGATTAATAAACAACTTATATTTTTAATTCCAGACATGTTATTAAATGTATCTTATAACTATCAGAAAATGAAAGACAGTAAATACTACAACTATATGCTGCGATATTTAAAGAAATAATTGCTTTTGCAACTTCCCGAAACATGTTCGTTGCCATTAGGACCAAAACACAACAATACTTAGACTCACTTCACACTCCAGTTATACAAAATAATCCTAAAATCTAGAATTATGTTGAATTCACTAAATTTAATTATATATACACTCGTACATCCCTAAACACACCACTTCACTCGTATATTTACAAAACAATGGAAAAGGTAGGAGTTATTTCTTATTAGGCTCTTTTTAATCAATATTCCTTACTTTTGAAAGAAGAAAAGACATTTTAGGAACT
Organism: Thermobia domestica; assembly: GCF_964235325.1. NCBI lineage: Eukaryota > Metazoa > Arthropoda > Insecta > Zygentoma > Lepismatidae > Thermobia > Thermobia domestica. Next base: position 21,839 of record NW_027656515.1, read on the forward strand.
AAATTTTTGTGCAATTAAAGAATAACTTGTGAAATACTTCTTTTATTTTATTTATTTATTTATTTATTTTTATTTATTTATTTATTTATTTATTTTTATTTATTTATTTATTTTATTTTTTATTTTTTATTTATTTATTTATTTATTTATTTATTTATTTATTTATTTTGCGAAATGTTCTCTCAATTAAGTTTCAAACGCCTAACATATCGAGCCCTTGTTAGAAGTGAAAGTATGCTGGATTTGTTGTGCTCCAATAGGTTGATTTTGGAGTTATTTTCTGTGGCAATTAAAATGCAATTTCTGTAGTTTCCTTTACTCCACGGGAAGACAACCAATACGTACTCACTCAACGACAAATATTATATGGCATCATTTTTTCTATGAACCAGTAATACATATAAAAACTTTACATTTCCAAATTAAACTATATACATTAATGGGTTACTTCAAAAAAGTGCGGCAACTGCTGCCCTTTGCCCCCCCCCCTAATCGTCGCCCATGTATATTCCTGTTTGAGATTCTCAGCTGTAGTGTGTGATGCGGAATTCGCCTGAATTTTTTTCTCTGTCTTTTTTTCAATATTCAATCTAAGAGAATCACTTATGGTCCGCAGACTACATTTTGAGAAACATTGCACTAAGGAAGGAAGTTAGACCTCCTAAAATGTTCTAGCAGCACTGTTGCATTCAGAATACGAAACTTTCACGAAGTCTCTTCTCTAATTACAAATTAAGCAGTAACAGTAGATGCTGGTGTTTTAGAAAGTTCAACGAACGGAACAGAAAGAAGAAAAAGGCAAGTGGCAACATTGCTTTCACTTCGCTTTCACTTTTGTGCCACATGTCAGTGGTCTTTTGTTAAGAGATAAAAGTCATTTCGTATTCCGCATGCGCGTGCTGCACCCTGTCGGTTGGAGGTGAATACGTTCTTGTTCAAGACCTTGACATTCGTTTTGTCGGATATCCCTATTTGTGTATTCATTCCGTTACGGACCACACAATCGTTATCGATTCGAATCTATGCAAGCATCTGTTGCATGACAAAGCTACAATGAAATTCATGATCAAAGATAAAACTCTTAATTTGCATTTTAACTGATGCTATGATATGAAAGCCTACATTATATCAAAATAACTTCTTCATATAAGATTTTTAAAAGTGTGATTTGGCTTCTCTATTGTGTCTGTTGTGGTCAAATTTTGTAATTTCCCTTTCTACTAAAGTTACCAATTCTTCAACATGAAATTTCAGGACATGCTTATTACTACTATTACTATTATTTTTTTGTTATTATTCATACTATGCTGTCACAAAAAATAATTATAAAATAAAAATATGTACGTATTCATTATAAAATGTTGTCTCTTAACTATTCAGCCAATGGCGTGTTCAAGGGGAGTTTCCGGGATTCTCTTCCTCCTTGGACAAGATATTATGGAAAAATAAATATTTGTTGTATTAAAATACGTATGCAAACATCCAAAATGACATCAGCTTGGAAGCTGGAAGCAGGCCCCTATCCAGGGGGTCTGGGGGGCCGGGTTTTCACGGTAGGCTTGCAAATGAACTATAATATGGTGATAAACTATAATATGGTTGGATCGGGCCCCCTAACTTCAGCCCCCCCCTACATTTTTGAGCTGGCTACCGGCCCGGCTGGAAGCCCAGTGCACGAAATTCTGCATTCTTTCTTGTATTTGCCCTAGCATTGTTCAAAATTGATCAAATCTGCCTACAAGCGTGTTTTAGTGCAGGTAGCGCCCATGAATGTTTTTGCGGTGTATAGGATGTATACGTATATTTTTTACCATTGAAAATGGCACAATCGAACTTTAAGTACACCATAACGACGCTTTCAAGAACCGAAGAAGTTCCAAAATTGAATCAAATTTACTCTACAAAGTAAGTTACTTTATCTTGACTTTATCAATACTAATTCTGTCCCTTCTATTATTTTTTGGAAATGAAATATCCTTAAGACACTTAATCAATTGAAAAAAAATTCTCTACAGTATTATCGTTTTCGACTTCATAACGAGAAACTACATAATTTATTGAGCTGAGCGAAGCGAAGCTCTTATACTCGGGTTAGCCGTTTGGTTGTCCGCGAACTCCTCTTAGACCGTTTGGCCGATCTCAACCAAACTTAGCACGCTGATAGAGTATGTCGTGCTGAGTGACAACATAGGTCGAAATAAAAAATCCGATGTACCATCGAGGAATAATCACCTAAAAACGCTTCCTCCTAGACCGTTTGGCCGATCTCAACCAAACTTAGCACGCTGATAGAGTATGTTGTGCTGAGTGACAACATAGGTCGAAATCAAAAATCCGATGTACCATCGAGGAATAATCACCGAAAAACGCTTCCTCCTAGACCGTTTGGCCGATCTCAACCAAACTTAGCACGCTGATAGAGTATGTCGTGCTGAGTGAGAACATAGGTCGAAATCAAAAATCCGATGTACCATCGAGGAATAATCACCGAAAAACGCTTCCTGATTACGTAGTTTAAGCTCGCTCAGCTCATTTCATTGCAATCGGGTATATACATTGCATTCCTAGTATGGTTTACCAACATTGTTAGGGTCGTCAAGTCTAGGAGACTTAGGTGGGCGGGCCATGTAGCTAGAATGGAAGAAAGTAGAAGCGCTTTCAAAGTCTTGACTGGAAGACCAATTGGAAACGACCATTAGGCAGACCTAGGTACGAATGGGAGAACAATATTAAGATGGATCTCGCATAGATTCGAATACAAAGTAGAAACTGGATGCAGTTAGCTAAGGATAGAAGTCAATGGAGAGCTTTTGTGAACGCGGCATTGAACCTCCGGGTTCCATAGGCCGAATTAGTCCCAGACGCGACAGTCCTATTAGCGACAGGAACTATTATTTGTCCTATTAGCGACCGATTCATTTACATTGAGATGATGGAAGATGATATGATTCCTTCTCCTAAAATATGTTTGCCTCTGGCGTTATTAGCGCCGGAACAACCTTGGTATGAAATATGTACGTGCCAGTGATACTGTTCGTCAAATATATTTTTCCTGTACTGTGAGCGCAAATAAAACTTATTTTAACTTTGAGTTAGGTTTGATATAAAACATATCAAATAACTTAACGAGACAACAGGGATTTTCCATGAAAAGCATATTCCTATGTAATTATTGAAAATCCAGTTGTAATATCCCCTTTCTTCAAAAGCTCTGTTTTCTGTACTTAATTTGATTCAAATTTAATTACTCACTAAGCACAGTAATATATTTTATTTTGAAAAACTTAAACGTGTAACAGTTTCGCCAACTATATACTTTTTAGACTTCCTAAGACTATGAATAAAATTAAAAAAAAAAAAAAAATGTCAATGATAGAAGACAGCTTTTGAGATCCCTTACATCTAATTGGCTATTCTCAACCAATCCCACCAATTACAATGCAGTTCACTCTAAACAATCCAAAAGGTAAACACACTCTTTAAACTACCTTCCCCCCTATTGTAAGCTACTAAAACGTAAACTAATTGCTTAATTTGCCTTCCTCCCTTGTTTTGACTTATACATAAAAGAATGTCGTGTAGCAATCTGAAATAATCCCTTATAACTAGACAAAATGTTAAGTCCTGCGAGAGATTTGCAACTTGTGTAATAATTTCTTCGAATACACCGTGTTTTTAGATTTCTTTGATATAATCAAATGGTGAACACCTTTTTTCCATTGGCGCCCGATGGGAAGGCAGGGATCGCCCTCCTGGCTCACAAAAATTTACGTAATATAGCAAACCACGTATATTAAATACCATATATACCAGACGTGATACAGCAATCATGGAGATGCGCCTCCCTAGAAAATTTTCTTCGGGCGCCCCTACGTCTTTCTGATTTCTTTCTTATGTCTAAACATATTCAATCTAAACTTATGTTCCATATCATTTTAACATGAAAATTTTAATTACGTTTATTAGAATCATGGATAAAGGCGGAGCTACTCTAAATATTTAGTTAGTTTTCCCCTTAATAGTCAATGTATTCATAGAAATTAATTCAAAAATATAATATTAGAAAAAACGTATAAAAGATTGTTAATGTAATGAGAGCATTCTCACGTATTAAATTCAGGTAGAGCGAAATTTTTCATAGTACATTTAGTTCGGTTCTAAATCACATTAGCATGAAACAAGTTAAAGAAGAGAGAACCTTATCTTCTTCCATTATCTTAGTATGAACGAATCGGTGACTCAAAGCGCAGTTAACAGATGGAATCGGTCGCTCATAGGACAGTTAACAGTTCCTGTCGCTAATAGGACTGTCGCAAGTGGAAAGACACCCATAGGCCATAGAATTAGTTAGTTATTATCGTTTTCGCTCGATACTGATCAACGTAAAAACCGGATTTCTACCACTTCCGGTTTGAATATATTATCTTCAAAAACGAACTTAGTGTTTAGCTCGTAACTTTTGATCCTCTACACTGTGACTAAATTTGGAGATGGTCCATCAATTAGTTCTTGAGATTCTTTGTCTACCGGATGGACACACAGACAATATAAAGCGATCTAAAGGAATAGAGCGATATGAAGGAATTTTGGTAAAGCGATCTCCTTAAAATTCAACTTTTCTTTAAGCAAACGGAAAAAATATTTTCCATACAAATCAAATGAGCTATAGTGCGTCCAGTAAGAGAACGTCTCTGACATCTCGCAATGACATTGCCACTACTCGCGTGTCGTTTTTTTTTTTTTCAGTGCAACTGTAGTGGCAATTTAATTAATGGTATAAGACAGAGTGATCGTGGTTGGCAACACTGGTATCAAAATAGGGGCTGCAATGTCCCACCGCATGTGGTAAGAAACGTCAGAGACCATCTCTTGTTGGCCGTGCTATAAAACATAAATTTGGAGTAGTTACTCTACACAGTTCAGGATACAGAATTATTATCTATATTTGTTATATACTTTGTTTATAACAATACTTTGTTTATATATATTCGTTTTTGCTGATTAGCTTGTTGGTTTAGTACCGAGAATGCTTGCATGGTCCTGTAATCCAGTTCGTTTTGGAGGCGAAGTTATGCCATGATATGGGTACGGTAGTTCAGTGGTAGATAGTTCGCCTCTGGGGCCTCTGCTTCGATTCCTGCTCGCACTAAGTGGGCTTTATGGTGGACAAACACCGTGTTCATGGGTTTTCTCGAGGATTCTCCCGTTTCCTCCCACTTTATTCATTCCACTATTGCATTTATTTCTCATCATCACCGTTTCCTTTAGCCTAACCGGAATAACTGTAAAACATGAACGATTTTATTTAATTTCAAAGATCTTGGCACGATAATGATCTGTGTATTCGCCAAGCCCCGACGGGATTGCACCCAGTAATTCTTAGTTAGGAGGTATCCAACCTTTGGCAAGGGGAGAGGTCCAAAACTACAAGCCATTATGTCTGTGTAGCATTGAACGGGTATTCTTTTGCACCCGACAAGACGATAAGTAATTGTAAAACACTTTCACCTATATTTTCAGAAAAAATGATAGAACGAGATTGTTTTTATAAGAGAAAGAGTACATATGAAATATAAGATCAAATTTTCATGCTACATCAATCATTTCCCTGTTAAACAAGTAGAGTTTTATAAGGAAAGTGTACAAATGTATGTTGAGTTCGGAAATTTTGGGGGAAGAGGTCCGGACGTGGTGGACCCCCCATGAGTACGCCCCTGTCATAGTTCGGAGTCCATGTTAATAATAGGTAGGTTGTAGGTTCTATTTTTGATAACGTTTATGATGTATGAGGACAGGACTCAACATAAAAAATCAAACAGAAATCTCTGTAGTTTTAGTAGTAGTTTATTTGAGGAAACCTTTTCTTTTGAGATCGCTGGAAGATGTTGAACATTTTGTTGCAGGTTTAGTTTGGTTGAATTTCATTTCAGCGTCCCCTTCAGTATCGAGGCTATATGAAACATGGGACTACAATTTTAAGTGGTATCCGAATCACTGTAATACGTTAAAATTTCAAGACTCTCTCAACCAGCGGAGCAAATCTGTCTTCAACATTGTAAGACCGTTAACATAAGCTTTATTATTATTATTATTATTAAGCGATCTTTAAAATTTTTATGAAGTTGAAAACCAATGCTGTGGTCGATCAAAAAGTAGAGATATCTTCAATATTGGGAGAGCGGGCAAGTTTGAGGCTTATTCTGAGGGGACATCAATTTCATCTCACTTTCCTTTGTGGTGGCAATCGGACACAAATCATCACATTTCTCCCTCCCCCCCCAAAAAAACTTTCAAATTGGATTATTGGGGGAACAGTCCCCCAGTTTCAAGATTAGAGGGGACATGGCCTCCAAATCCGCCGGGATTTGCACTATAGTGCTCCTAACGCAAAAGTCGAACCTAGGATCCCGCACTAGTCATAAGACCAGCAGTGAGTACCCCTCTATTTAACCACTAACTCCTGAAGATATGATAATATTATTAAGTTTTTTCCTTTTTTAATTTGGCTTATTTTTAAAATAAACTACGCAACATGAAAAGTGATATTAAGAGGAAACATTCAATTCTCAGCTTTTTTTCACATTCTTCACGCTCATATGAATTCAAGACCTTGACTTTACATATGGAAGTCAAGGTAAAAGTAATGGTATCCACTACGACGTATGTGCACGGCGAGAGATTTCTTGCATTTTGCAAAACTTCGGTACTTCTATTTCGTTGCTACTTCAATTCACTTATAGACACATCTCTGTACTTTATTTCTTGGCTTTAGCGAAATCAATCAGAAGTTATTTAAATGAAAATGGAAAATATAGTATAAAAGTTTTCATATTAATTTTTAATATGTCTCCAATTTTGAATATTAGCTCCCTAGAGATAATAATAATAATAATAATAATAATAATAATAATAATAATAATAATAATAATAATAATAATAATAATAATAATAATAATAATAATAATAATAATAGGTATTCTGCCACTATTGGCAGGTCACTTGCCGCAACTAAGAAGTTTCCATGCTCCAAGCTCCTCCGTTAACCTCTTCATTTTCGCGCATGACTTTTCTATTTGAATATATTCCATTAATCGTAGTCTCTTTCGCCCCCTTCTTCTCCTTCCTGCCATCGTACCCTTTAGCACGTCCCTCATGATATAGTTCTTTCGCAGCAGTGGCGTAACAATGGCCTTCTGCGCCCCTAGGCAAAATTCCTAGTGTCGCCCCCCTCACCCATTGAATAGGCCCTATGCATGGCCATAAATAGACTGAAATAGTGTGACGTCACATCCTTTTCGTTGCCATGGTGATCGCCATTTTATTTTCTATACAAACACAAGCGAAGGCTGAGAAATAACGCATAAATGGTGATATGTTATGTATTTCATTGTAAGCATTAATGTAATTGAGCAGAAATGGAACAAGCAATATCTAGAATTCTTTACTAAAGATTTTCGATATTCTGTAGGCAACATAAAATTCTTAATCGTAAACTTAAAATTACTAAGGCAAAATAAATGAGCAAATATGATTCGATCAGAACACACAATTGTAATATTACATGATACAGACAAATCAACACGATCTTTACATAAGATTTGTTCCCCTTCTGTGCAATACATCGAGGCATTTATATTAACAAATAATGGATACAAAATTACCTCAACTTCAGTTCTTCATGTCTGCCTCCACTCTGCCTTTTAAATATTTAAATTCGCCATCATACATTACGGAAGACACGTGATTTGATTCAAGAGCATTTTCGCCTTTTTCCACCAACTTTACTTCGTTATCAAAGTATTTAAAAATTCTAAATAATTTCACAGCCATTGTTTACTCAACATCTCATTTACACACTCACGTTTATATAGAAAACAAAATGGCGATCACCATGGTAACGGAGAGGATATGACGTCACCACTATTCCAGTCTATAACGTGCCGAAAACGTGAAAACATAAATTTTAAAGGTCTATAGCTCCAATACTAAGAGACCTACGTAATCGGGTCAAGACTTCATTTAGGAACTAACAAAAATCCAAAAATCCATGTTTCAGAATCCTAAGGTACTCACAAAACAATTTTTATAGAGGGATTTTGGCTGCGAATTTCTAATTTAAAGTACTTACCAACTGCCTCTATAAAAATTGATACGGAAGTACCGCAGGATTCTGATAGTTGGATATTTGGATAGGTTGCATACTAGTTTCTAAGTGAAGTCTTGACCCGACTACGGTAGGTCTTCCCATAGCATTGGAGCTATAGACCTCTAAAATTTATATTTTAATTTTTTTCGGCAGCCTATAACTCCGAAAGGAAGCATTTATGCACCCAGGTTGGTCTACACTTTTTATTCTATCTTGGTGTCAGGAATCATCTCCCAAACGTTGTTGTTTTGAAACACCCCATATATATACAGGGTGGTAGTAACTCCACCGACAAACTTTGCGAAGCGATTCCTTATAAGAAATGAAAGAAAAAAGTTCTAATAAACATGGGCTGAAAAATGCCTCCTTTCAGAGTTATGATCCATTGAAAATTCGGAAAATCATTTTTCAAAACTCCCTAACTTAGAAACTATAAGATCTATCCCAAGCGATTTAAGGAATTACACAGGAACTGGTATACGCTCTATCTAAATATCCATGTTTCAGAATTGACCGGTACCAGCGAAACGAACGCACCATTAGTACTTAAAGGAGTATCCCTATACTACAACTTCCTTTTCACAGTTCCTTTTACCGATAACGGAAGATGGTAAATCGCGTATCTTATGCCAATTCATCAAAAAATATTTCCGGTACTGGTTTCCTTCTTTCTTCTAACTTGAAACACCAAATTTGAGCGCACAAGCACTGGATACTGTACAGCATTTTTTCAGTTCTCGTTAATACTTGGACAAGCACATACTATGGCTCTGCAGCTTTTTTTGACAGCATTAATGATTCTTAGAACTTTTTCTTACAATACAAGAATCGAACCTTTCCATTTTTCGTTTATAACGAGCTGCTTTTTTTTTTTTTTTTTTTCTGTTCCAGTAAGGCACACGACATTTCATGCATTCCACATATCTCTTTCTTAGTGCGAACACGGCATTATGACTTGAATCCCAGCGTGTTTGAGAGAGTTTCTTTTAGTGTCGTTTTATTTTCCGGAGATTTACCCTTGGGAATACAGTCTTATAAGACCTTCCAGCTTTTCCCGCTGCTACCAAAGACGTTGCATAGAGTGGCAAAGAAATTAACAGCTTCTGTATTAACTTTTGCAGCATCTGATAAAGAAGATTGAGATCATGTGCTGCACAGTGAACAGATAGGTCATTTTTGGCATGTTTTTGAATCCGCATTTGCAAGCCAGAAATACGACTTCTCATTACTGCTGGTCCATCGTAGCCTTGCCCTCTGCATTTTTTAATGTCAATCCCATGTTCTAATAGGACTTTTATTATTAAATCTTCATAATTTTCTGCACAGTGTTTGTCCATATCATAAAACCCAAGGAAGCTTTCTACAATTTCGAACTGTGGGAAATGAAGAAAACGTGACATTTTGGCAACCCCCCAACATAGCTTTGGCCTATATTTTTACATTTTATTACACTGATATGAAAAAGTACGTTCAAAAATTTATTTTGGGGTGCACGTTTGGGTGCCCCCTGACGTTGGCGCCCCGGACAGTTGCTCGGTTTACCCGATCTTTGGTGCTTGTGCTTAGTTCTGTGTAGCCGTGGTACGTGGCAATTGTGATGCGCCTCATAATCATTGCAACACTCTTTAACTCGTTCTAATCCGGATTTTATAGGTCATAAAATTTGTCATTAGGCCCTATTGTTGAAATCCCGTTCCGCAGGGAAATTTTATTTAAAGTTAGTAAGCTAAGTACATGTTATAATTAAGTAGATGTTATATATGACTGATATAGTATTAATACAGGAAGATTAATTTCTTAATTATACAATGTTATAACCTCGACGAGTTTACAGTAATGCCAATAATTTGATACGCAAATGTAATAAACTGCGAGCGAAATGAGCAGGAATTTTTGTTCTTACCATGTTCGGAAATGAAGATCGCAAAAACTTGGGGCTCCATTTATATAATTTGCTTTTTTTTATTAAAAAACTGTGGCACCCCTTAATACACCGAAATGCCTTGCGCCCGTAGGAAATGCCGTTGCGCCCTGCCTACCCTATGGCTACGCCAATGTTTCGTAGCCAATGTCCCAACCAGTTTGTCTTTCTCTTCTTAATAATGGCTAAAATTGTTACTTTCTACCCCACCATTTCTAAGACTCTCATTCGTTTTCCGCTCTACCTAGCTAATTCACTGCCTTCTTCTCCATACCTACATTTCGGAAGCTTCCAGTTGTTTTTCATCATTTTTGCATAATGTCCATGTTTCTGACCCACACAGGACAATGCTCCACACGAAGCATTTTATAAACTCTTTATTCAAAGTCCCACAAAATAGTGTTTTCTTCCTCCTAAAGACTTCTTTTGCCATTCCTATTCTTGCTTTTATTTCACGTTCACTACTATCTTTTGTGGTAGAGGGCTTAACTCTGATGCATGAGGTCCCTGGTTCATACCCTCCAGGGTTGAATAAGTTTGTGATATACAACATTGTGTCCGTGGGTTTTCTTGTGGTACTGTTTCTTCCCACATTTATCATTCCATCAATTCTTCCATCATCATTTACTCGTCTTAATCATCCATCTCCCTTAGCCTAAAAGGGCATAATCGTGGGACGCTAAACTTAAATATTTCATTTCATTTTCAACTGGCGCGCTGTGTACTAACCAGATGCAGTAGATGTAATCTAAAACAAATACAGCGAGGAGAGACAGTTGCGACACCCATTTCGTCCCAGTCGGTCACTGGTCTGTCTTGGTCTCAGTTTTAATTTTTGACCCCTAATTTGATCTTGAAGCGGTCGGTTCCAGAAATCAAAAGTGGTGCCATTGGACACAGCTTATCGAAATCTGAAAAATACTCCCTTTTAACTCGTTCTGCGTCATGAGAGCCCCATTAAGATTGTGATATAACAATATTCAAACCATATGTATTATCGGAACATATTGTGTAATGTCACTCTTGTGCAGCAAATAACGTTTCAGTGCATCTTTTCACGTTTTGATTGCCCTTCCCCTTCCCCTTCATTCCGGTTCCTTCAAGGACAGAAAATCCCGACAGTCATATTTCAGAAGCTTCCAATCTTTTTTCATCGCTTCTGCGTAATATCTATGGTTTTCTTCCCCATAACGGTCGTAACTCTATTCAAGAACCAACAAAATAGACTTTTCTTCTAATTAAATGTTACTTTCACCAATCTTATTCTTCACTGGCGTCTCTGGCATGTAAAATTTGGGGGTGGGGGGGACATCAAAGAAAGTGATTAAAATTGTGCTACCTAGCCCAACATATTTAATATTTTGTACTTCAAAATATTGGGGGGACGCGACCCCCTGCTATTCTTGCTACTTTTTACGCTTCACACTCAATTTCTTAAATTTTATTTTAGTTTAGCGCCTCTTTCAGCAGCAAGGTGTGGACCTTCAGCTTTGTGTGGGATCCAAATCATTTGAGCTCTCGTCGGGAATTGAACAAGGATCTGTTTACCTTTATGTCCTAATGTTATGATCGAAGTGATAATACAGGATGTTCCTGAAGTTGCGGTGGTTTTTGATACGTAACTGTGTGAACTTCAATGTAGTGGTGGCAGGGCGGGATTAACCCATCCGGAGTCCCGGGGCTGAAAAAAAAAAATATGTGGCGCCTACTGACTTCACCTAATACATTTCTGTGAAAGTATGGTAGGAAAGTTAAGGGAATATATTTTATATTTCTGGTCATATTTTATTTTATGATGATGATTGCATCTTTATGATTCTTTTTTTAGATAGCTAATTGACATTTTGATCAGAGTGAAGGCTCCTGTCCAACTGGTGACCCGGGACTATAGCTCCCCTAAGCCCCTTCCTTAAGGTTGGTTTAAAGGGACAAGTTTTGCCGATAGATGACACTACAGTCTTCGTATCTCTCTCATGTATTTTTTTTTTTACCTTTCACGAAAATTAACAATTTCTCTTACAAATTTCAATCTAGAGACTTCAAATTTTTAGAAAAGGAACTTCATAACCTATTAAAGAGAACAATCCGTGCCGATTTTTTATTTAGAATTTTCTTCATTGTTGAAATGGATATCCAAACCTTTAACAATGGAACTGTTTCAACAGTGAAGAAAATTCTAAATAAAAAATGGCACGGATTGTTCCCTTTAATAGGTTATGAAGTTCCTACTCTAAAAATTTGAAGTCTCTAGGTTGAAATTTATAAGAGAAATTGAAAATTTTCGTGAAAAGTAAAAAATACATGGGAGAGATACGAAGACATCTATAGGCAAAACTTGTCCCTTTACACTAACCTTAATTCAGCCCTGAGTGGTGGGAAAATTGAGGCTCAAAATTCAATATTCACTTTGAGCTGAAACTTCCAGACGATATTTAGAGACGACTCAATTTGTAGTTTACCAGCTGAATTGCGACGAATGAAAATGGAAAATGACTTATTTATGGTTCCAACCATGGGGAGAGTTAAGAATTGTCTGCTGGGAGCAGCTCGAATCTCGGTGATCGGTCTTGGTAGGTGGCCATCTTATGGGTGGTATTTTTATTTTTTGTCAAAAAAGTTGGGGGGCAATGCCCCATGCCCCACATATCTCCGCCCATGGTTCCACCAACACGATTTACAGGAGGTTACCCAAGAAATCAGAGCAATAAACCAGGCCACGCTAGGTAAGAGTTATACAGATTTTTCAAACCCGCAACTATACGGTCATTTTCTCTCCCCCCCCCCCACAAAAAGTAACGGACCTCGGATTGTTCCACTGGTCAAAAACTCATGGTTACTAAAATTGCAGGAAATGCCGCCTCACCACTGTATTCAGTGAAGATTTCGTACGATTTCCCCCGGGGGAATTTCAATATACCAGGAGTTAAAGTAGTTCTGCTAAAATACTGGTAAACTTTTACTCAGCACGATCGGATATTTGCCACACAGAGGGATTTCGCAACTCAAGGAAAATTTCCACGGGTTATCTCACTGACCTACATTGATATTCGAACAGTGATATATCAAAAACCGTCATAATCCACTGGGGCATTCTATCATAGTAACTACAAATAAAATAATATATTATTTCTATTCATAGGGCAAGGTGACCAGAATTTTTACTTGCAAAAACGGGACACATACGAATCGGCGACGCGGGGGGGGGGGAGTAAATATGTGACTTTCAGATTGTATTTTGGGACTCAACAGTGTTTTCAGTTTACAAAATACATAAGTAAGAATGATAACACAGCGTCTCTAACTTAAGTACTACCCAACAATACTTTTATTTTAAACTACTCAGAAATCGAACTCAATTCCCACTTGAACACAGAACACTCAATTCTCATTTGAACATTCAGAAATTCCAGACACGGCTCAACCTTCCCAATGAGTGTTGGTACGGAAGAGTGTAGAATTTGCATTGACCATTTATATTTTGAATAATAATTACGGGACACCTGGGTCATTTTTGCTTAAAAACGGGAGATTTAGGCGTCCCGTTTGAGAATCAGATAAAAGGGGGACAACGGTTGAAAAAAAAGGACTGTCCCGGCTAAAACGGGACCTCTGGTCACCTTGTCATAGGCATAAGATAGGCTCTATAATTAGATTGTAGAGGCGGATCTAGGAGGGGAAGCCCGAATCCAGACTATGATAGGTACTATATCATGATATTTCTATAAATTTCCAAAAATATATAAATAACAGCTTAAATTATTTTTGTCACTAAGAAACTGGGGAGCTTAGGCTTCCCCGGCCCCAGGCTAGATCCGCCACTGTTCGATTGTTGCAATCAAATTTCCTCTTACCTCTAGTGTTCCCTCTGAAGAGCAATCCATTTCCTACAAAGGGCAATGTTTTCGGTCCTGGAATTTTCGCTGCGAGACCCCACAAACGTCGTTTGCTGTATCTGAAGTACACTATCCACAAAATTATTATTGGCAACACAACCATATACACAATACGCCATATCAGAATTAAAACTTGGAAAATAATTGCTAAAGACATTTTACATTAGTTATTGAAGGCCACACACGCACACGCTCTTTTATACACATACGCACACTACCTGAAAATAATCACCAACCAACGCTATTTTTTTTTTTTTTTTCTTTTCCTGTCAGAAAAATCGTAGGAATTATCGTTCAGTGTTGCTCTTCCGTTCCCATCGCTTTAAGTTCATCATTCTTTCTGTTACGTGAAAGGGTCGCTCTCGCTTCATCTTCACAAAGTGAAAACAAAAAGCCTCTTCCAGTGTTGCCAGAGAGAGCTTTTAAATACTTTGTTTTTTCTCCTCACATTTTAGTAGCACAGTGCTACCTACATACAATTCATCCTTTAAAATACTATAAGTTGCTTGGTGAAAATACTGCAGACCACATGAAAGTAAAATACGATATTTTAACAGAATAGCGACACAGTATTTAGATCTAGTTCTAATTCTTCCTTAGCTCCCTTTTGGTCTATATTAGCGTTAGAGCTACGCGTCTTTGGCACGGGAGATCCGGGATCGATTCCTACAGGAGCTTATGTGGTTCGGATTCCATGTTAAGCCGTAGGTTTACGTCTCATAATATATTATAGTCTTGATCTTCAGAGGAACGCTAAATCCTACCTAATCTAATTGATCTAATCTTGTTTCTTCTTATTATACTGGAACGCCTCGATAATCGCGGTGCCAGGGGCGTCATTTAGGGGGGCAGGGAGGGGCATTTGCCCCCTGAGTTTGAGATGTATATAGATTTTATCAATAGAATAATAGTAAATCAGTGAAAAACGCAAAATTTTACTTATATCAAGGGGTCTTGCCCCCCCCCCAAGCAAAATCTGAAATGACGCTCCTGCGCGGTGCTCCCGCATGACAGTGTAGTTAGCGAACACGCGTTCAGTGCGGGTCTGGGTTCGATTCCCAGTGGGGAGTTCATGTGGTTTGGATCCTACAATCAACATTCTTAAAGTGTTTTTACAGGCTATTTTTATAGCAACAAACACGAAACGGCATATACGACTTATTACAACACTTTTTCCCTCGAACTCGCCTGCAAAGAACCCCCATTCATTATTACTTAGTTAATAATCTTGTACTTCCGCATTTAAAGGAAAATCGTACTTGCAGTCAGTATAATATAACCAACAGTTACAAGTCGAGGTGAACCAAACTCAGAAACTCCCAGCATGCAAAACAGGGGAACATAGCATATCTTGCTGAGCTGAGCCTGTCTCTCTCCAAGGTCAGCCACCATATAGCTATAGCAATCTTTTTTTATCCCTCAGACGATGGGCTACTTGCCCATCAAATTTCGTTCACATCCGGCTATTGTGCTGCCAAAATGTCTTGAGCTGTGGCAAAAATGCGAACTAAAGCTCACACCCTCACACACCCACGCGTTGAGCCAATAAGATTTCAATTGTTACTAAGCGAGAAAAAGCGAGTGGAATTCCTTCAGCCGATAGCAGCGCTTGCAACGGAAGACTAGAGATCAAGTCAATGTGGCATTAGTATAGTAGTTACCGAGAGATAAAGTACCATATACATAAGTCAAGCTGAGCTCAGACACCAAATATACAGAGCTTTATTCCTCAGATGTTCTCCTGTTTTTTATTACATTCTCATTCCACCAATTAATTTGCAACCAATGCTTCGTGTGGACATTACGCAAAAATGATGAGAAACGACTGGAAGCTTTCAAAATGTGGGTGTGAAGAAGAATGTAAAGAGTTAGTTGGGTTGAGTGCAAAACGAATGAGAGGGTCTTAGAAATGGTAGGGGAGAAAAGAACAATTTTAGATATTATTACGAAGAGGAAGAGAAACTGCTTGGGATATTGGATAAAAAGAAACTGTACCATGAGAGACGTGCTAAAGGGTATGATGACAGGAAAAAGTGGGAGAGGACGAAGGATACTAGAATTAATGGACGATATCAAAACAGAGAAGTCGTAGTGAAAACGAAGAGGTTAGCGGAAGACCGTGGAGCATGGAAGCTTCTCAGTTGCAGCAAGTGATCTGTCAATAATGGCAGAATATCTATAATGATGGATGATCTTTTCTTATATCATCCGTCTCCTTTAGCCTACAGGGCATAACGTAAGACGTCAAACTGATTTCATTTCATTTGAGTAGTCTGTCCCGCGGTCCTTCTGAATCTCGCAAGGTCTATGCATGTATTCAGGTGTAAATGAATCTTAATAGTTACTGCCGTTTGCCAGAATAAAAAGAGGCGTTACTCAGTGGTGGATTTAACCCTGGGCCGGGGGGCCTAGGCCCCGTTTTTTGAGAATGAAATGAAATTTTTGTTTTACGTACCACAGTTATGCCGGCTAGGCTAAATGAGACGCTGATGGTGAGAAATGAATGAAATGGTGGAATGAAGAAACTGGGAGAACTCCGAGAAAACCCACACACACACGGTGTTTGTCCAGCACAAAGTTCACTTGACATAAGCTGGAATCGAACCAAGGATCCCATACACCAGAGGTGAGCCCTCTACCACTGAGCCACCGCGGCCCCCCAGTTTTTTGAGTAACAAAAATAATTTAAGGTATTATATTTATATATTTTTGAAACTTTATAATAAACTCATGATATACGTATCATTCTGGCTGCCCCTTGTAGATCCGTCACTACCTTCACTCAGCGTTCAAAAAGTTAAAATGAATGTAAAAAAGTGTTATAAGTCTTCCTTAATTTGAAAAAAAAAAAAAAAAAGGTTTCTTTACTGATGCACTTTTATGTATGTTTAGGAGATATTACACTGCCACGTTTCGCTCAAGAGTCTTGAAGCATATATAACTATTGTCTACAAAAATACAACGATAAGCAAACCTTGTTTTCTTCCAATTTCTTTCACTTGTCCACTTTCACCTGTGAACCAAAACATCTTTGAATTTATACTTTCATTTGCTCGCTACAAAGATGTTGGATGCTAATTCGTGACCCGTCTTTTAGCAAGCGTTGGTTTGTTGTTCTCAATATCTGTTGCACCTTTCTTCCGATGCACTTGGTCAGTTGTTTTGAGTTCAACAACATTGTTAAAAGAACATAACATGTATTGAAGATCGATTCATTTAACATCAATTCCTTCAATGAATTATGACTTTAAAAAAGAAAATTCAATTAATAATAAATAACCAAACAAATAAAACTGTTCTCTAGTATCCACAGAACCTACCAAGTTGCAAAGGAATGAAAAGAAATGTTATATAGTTGATTCGCAAGAAGAGTTCTGCTTTTGTCTCATTCGACGCAGGGTTGCCATATGATATTTATTTAAACAAGATCAACTTTTTTATACTGTTCTTTTAAAGATGCAGACTATGATTAACTTTAGCAGTTTACTTGTATAAAATTCAATAATAATAATAATAATAATAATAATAATAATAATAATAATAATAATAATAATAATAATAATAATAATAATAATAATAATCTATATACTATATACAGAAGAGAGCAATTAGCGCCCATCAGGAGGGCAAGGTGGGGCGCTCTCCCTCCCCTAAGAGTAAATCGTACTTGGGGATATCGAAATCCCAATAGAATTTTTACATTAGTTATAGCAAAATTTGAAACTATATTTGAAACCTCGCTTATATTTGTCCCCCCCCCTTGGAAACCAAACATGAGCGCCCTTGGCGACAGGAATGCTGTCTCTCGCCAACAAGATTTAATATCTAGTCTATCTAGAAGAGATAGTGAAAAAGAACCTACATAATGAAGACGACATTTCAGTAGGAGGTAGAATGATTAGGTGTATACGATTTGCAAATGATATGGCGCTTGTTGCGAAATCTGAAGAGAAGATCAATAAAATGTTAGAAAACTTGAAGAAGAACTGTGAAGAATATGGGATGAAAATCAATGTTAGAAAGACAAAAGTGATGGTGATTGGAGCAAAGCGGTTTGTGTCAAATATAGAAGCAGGAAGGGAGAAGATAGAACAGGTGACTAGTTTTCAATGCCTGGGTAGTATTATTAGTGATGATATGAAATGTGAACGTGAAATAGAAGCAAGGATAGGAATGGCAAAAGAAGCCCTTAGGAGGAAGAAAAACCCTATCTATTTTGCAGGATCTTGAATAAAGAGGTGAAGAAAAGACTCCTAAAGTGCTTCATGTGGAGTATTGTAGTGTATGGAGCAGAAACATGAACATTACGCAAAAAATGATGAAAAACGATTGGAAGTGTTTAAAATGTAGGTATGGAGAAGAATAGAGCGAATTAGCTGGGTTGAGCGGAAAACAAATGAGAGGCTGTTAGAAATGGTGGGGAGAAAAGAACAATTATAGATATTATTAAGAAGATGAAAAGAAACTAGTTGGAACATTGGCTAAGAAGGAACTATATCATGAAGGAATTGCTAGAGAATTTGGTGGCAGGAAAAAGAGGGAGAGGGCAATGGAGATGGACGATATAGAAACAGAAAAATCGTACGTGAAGACGAAGAGGTCAGCGGAAGACCGTGGAGCATGAAAGCTTTTCAGCTGCGGCAAGTGATCTGCCAATAATGGCAGAATACCTATGATGATGATATAGGCCTACTACATAAAAGTAATTGATTATATCTGTTGGATCATAATGGAGAAACGAGATTGAAGCGTTTGAAATGAATTTTTGAGCATCTACCTTGAACTGGTTTTTTTTTTATAGTGTCACTTTCATTAAAATGACTATCCTATGGGGCAAAAAGAAAGTGCAAAACTTATGCATAGAATACAGTGTCTGAGGAGACCTTCAAGCTAAAGAAATGAAACTCTGTATACAAAATCCTTATTAAGACATAAGCGGCATATGTCCCAGCGTTTTTAAAAAATCTGGTTTTAAAGAATTGGATGGGGTGAATTAATATATATATATATATATATATATATATATATATATATATATATATATATATATATATATATATATATACAGGGCTATGAACCGCAGAAGGTGTACAAGGAGTGGGAATTAAATGGGGTAACGGTCTCCAAGAAATGAAACTACGGTAGCGTACGAAGTTCAAAACGTAGGATGAGCGTCACGTCAAACAGCTCGCGACAGACAAACGAATCATCAGCTGCCGTGTCGTGACAAAACGCTGTAACTTTGGCGGAGCAGTTTTGCGAAAAAGAGCCGTAAAGTTTTCATCAGAAAATGTGATCTGTATCGTGTAGAACCAATGTAACTTGACTTTGGAAACACGTGGTTACATGTAATGTTACGTAAATGCATGTTGTGTGACTAAATTTGGTGAAAATTGATTGGTTGACCATTATTGCCTAGTTACACTGGTTCTACACGATACAGATCACATTTTCGGATGAAAACTTTACGGCTCATTTTCACAAAACTTCTGCGCCAAAGTTACGGCGTTTTGTCACGACACGGCAGTCAGTGTCCTAGAATTACGTGACCAACACAATGGTGTATGCACAACACCCATATCCCACACAACTATACGGAATACACTGGCACGCATGCAGTTCTGCAGCAGGTGATACACACATCACCCACTCCTTACGACTGGTCACCACCGATTTCGTTGCGATAGAGCACTGGAACACGCTAATTGGACCATGGATGACTGGAAAAGAGTGTGCTGGTCCGATAAATCACGGTTTGTGCTACTCCTGTCTGACAGGTGTGTGCATGTAGGACGCCAACAGCACGAAGCTATGGACCTTTCATGCATGGTGCGTACTGTACAGGCAGGTAGGGTGGCTCTATGGTTTAGGGATGCTTCTGTTAGCATGGACTGGGACCGTTGGTGTGCATGAATCACAGCGAGAATCCGTTGTGTAGCTGCATGTGTTAGAGGATCACGTGTAACACTTCTACCCACACGAAGACTACATTTTCCAGGACGACAATGCACGGTGCTACCAAGCCAAGACCATATTTGATTGGCTTTAGGAACATTCCACGAAGCTGTAGCGTATGAATTGGTCTCCTAACTCATCGGATCTTAATCCTATAGAGCATTTATGAGATATCGTGGAACGAACTCTTTGCGCCATAACTCCTGCACCGACATCTGTGGGATACCATAAGGAATATATAGTGTCAGATCCATACCAGAATCCATGACACGCCGTCCTCTGAGCAAAAGGTGGAGCAACAAAGTATTAGATAGGTAGTCGCAATTCAGTAAGCACTCAATGTGTATTTGCATGGGCCAGTTTTTTATGGACGACATTTACGAGACATCCATACAAGAATATTTTAACTAAGGAATATGTCGTAGACTCTGGTGTGCCTCAGGGATCGAACTTAGGACCTCTGTTATTTATACTATTTGTTAACGATTTACCACCTGTAATAACATCTTCCCACAAACTTTTGTTTGCTGACGATCTAAAAATCTATCGCAGTATCTCCACGGAATTAGACGCAATTTCTTTGCAAAATGACATTAATGCTATTTCCCAATGGTGTGAATCAAATAAGTTGCTACTAAATATTAGAAAATGTAAAGTAGTGTCATACACCAGGAAAATAAACTATGTACGCAATGCGTATACTATTAATCAAACGCCAATTGAGAGAGTGGATTATGTTACTGATCTTGGAGTCACTCTGCAGTCAAACCTATCATTCGATATTCATGTCAACAGAGTAATTGGTGAGGCCTTTAGGAATCTTGGCTTTGTCATGAGATTAGGAGGTGATTTTTCTAATACTAATGCTCTCAAAACATTATACACTGCCTATGTGCGGTCTAAGGTGGAATATGCAGCGATAATATGGGGTTCTAATAGTAAGAAATATATAAATAAAATCGAAAACATTCAAAATAAATTTGTGCGCTTTTTGACATATAAAGAAACAGGTATATATCCCAAATTTGAGAACTACGAAGGTCTTCGAAACAAATATTTATTACAATCTTTTGAAAGCAGAAGAAGTCATTTCATATTATCTTTCTTACATAAAATAATTCATGGTGCAATAGATTCAGAATATTTGTTATCAGAAATCAAAATTCGCGTCCCACATAGAACAACGAGACCCCATAATGACATATTCCATCGCGCATAGGACTAATGCATTAGATGTATCGCCTATCAGAAAAATGTGTATATTGTATAATAAGACGTCACAAGAACACCCAGATATAGATGTTTTTAGTTACAAACAAAATTTTCACTCTACATAAATTTGTTGTATCCTGTATATCGTGCTATTTGTATTTTAACGTATATTTTACTTTCATATTATTATTTTATTATATGTGTATTTTAGAGTGTATTATAATTGAATTGTGTCATATTAGTATGTTATTATATATGTATTTTAAAGTGTATTAAATACACTTTACAATAAGGGAAAACTGTAATTAGGCATTTGCCTGTTGTTTTTCCGAAATAAATAAATAAATAAATAAATAAATAAATAAATAAATAAATAAATAATAGATTATACTGACTTAAGAATTTTAAAGTAATTTTCTACGGACCAGATGCACCAGAGTAGGTGTATGTTCCATGACGTCCAGGGCGTAAGGAGTAGAGCGTTTTATATGGTAAGGCTGGGAATTTGTTGAAGTGAAGATACTGAATGTTGCTGATAAAGTTTGTTGTGCAAATCAGTACTCCAGCCTCCGTCTTGAAGCTTGAAAATCACGTTCGAGGCACTGGAGAAGACAGGAAAACCAGGTAAATTTGACAGGAGAACTTACTGCTTAGAGATTGTAACAACTATTCCATATTAGAATATTTTTACATACTATTCCACAAAAGTATCATCTATGAATCTTAGCCATAGTAAGTTTCAGCAGAAAAAGTTGAGAAATTGTTGCTTCAAGCAGTCCTAAAAAGATGCCTTGAGTGGAATCATGTACGTTTCCACGAACATCTCCTTGAGGTGAAAGTAGTTATTTTCAGAAATCTTTCAAATGAAATCTTTCAGTTTTACGCCTCACGATAATGTAGATGATGATGAAAATGAATGAAATGGTGAAATGAAGAAAGCGGGATGAAACGGAAGAACTCGGAGAAAAATCACGCACCCGGTGCTTGTCCACCACAAAGCCACCACCACGAACTAGGATCGAACAAAAGGGCCCTCACACCAGAAGTGAACGCTCTACCACCGACCACATACGGTTTCTATTTTCTTAAAAGGAGCGACAAATTGAGAATTAATGTTTCGAGATTGACGTCTGCATCAATCCACCATGAGTATGCAATACACTCACTTTTGTGTAGTCAGGGTAGTTTTATTCATGTATCCATCAGTGTTCGGAATTCGTTAATTTTTTCAGGAAACAGCCACCCAACGTGTTTATTTCTTTCTTTTCTGCTGGAAGGAAATAGGAACTTCCTTCTTTTTTTTTTTAAAAAAAAAAAGTGAACGAAAAAACTGTGCCTCTCTTACAATTATTGGATTAAACATTTTAACCACAAGGCACGGCGTCTCAGGCGGGAGTAGGGAGAACAGGGAAGATGTGCCCCTCCATTTTTTATATAGAAAATATGTTCTAGTAGAGCAATACTGAAATTGTAAAGAATTGTAAACCAGTAATACTGCATTGTACGTATAGTTAAACTTGATATGTTTTAAAGCTAAAGTGTATAAAAAAAATAAATAAATATATAAAAAAAACTATGGCATTTCCCTAACTTCAAAATTATATTCCATTTTCGTTCTTCTTTAGAGGGAGAACTTTTTTTTAAAATCCTTATTATTTTAAAAATGTATCAACTTTCATGTAGCGAATACTACTATTTCACAACTGATAGGTAGATTGTAGTAGTGAATAGTCTGTGAAGAATGTTATAGTCTGGTGAATAATTTGTGAAGAATGTTATAGTATGGTGATTAGTCTGTGAAGAGTATGATAGGAAATAGTCTGTGGCGTTTGGCTGGTGAATAGTTTGTGAAGAATGTTATAGTACAGTAAATAGTCTGTGGCATGAGTGGACAGTTTGTGAGCAGGAGTTGGAGGAATAGAAGTGCGCATGTTACATGAATTGCAAGGGAAAGCAGGGACAATAATATTTCTCAGCATGAAGATAACAATTAGTATAAATGAAGTAGTTTGCAGTGTTGTGTGCATGTATCTGTACCAGTAAATAAAAAGTAGCCTAGTTTAGGGAAAGTAATTATTTAACTTGTAAAAGTAATAGCATAGACACTTTCACTCTTATACACTTTGAAACTTAGTTAATGATTATCGAAAAAAAATTAAAAATAGTATCAATAATAGATAGATAGGAAAAGATCATATATGTAATTTTAATAGGCATTGTAAATGCTCATTTTACTACATGTAATTGTGATTAAAAAAAAAAAAACTAGCTTTCGTCTCCCCCTGAAGTCTTGTTCACGGAGAATAAAACTAGGAGGAAAAATAACAAAAACAAATAAATAAATAAAATAAAATAAAAAATAAAAGGAACGGACTAACTCGGGGTACAGCGTGTGAAGAACACCTTGTCTTAGCTGCCAGTCAAGCGTCGGATGGTTGGGAAGCACACTACGCAATAGGAGCTCAATTCGTGTGTCCTTTTGTTCTGGAAGGGAAGGGTACCAGTTCATGTTGATGCTTTTGTTTTTGTGCCAATATTGTATGTGTTTTATAATTACTAGTTTCCATTCCTTGCTTACCCAACTCTTATCTATGTTAAGCTTGAATTTTTTTTTTAAAAGAAAAATAAACAAGTTTTCAAAAACAAGTCTTTCTATTTTATTCTTGAGTCTAAATAAAATTCTTGAATCAGCAATACCATGTTGTATTTCTTTTAGATATTTCAAAATGAAAAATGAAATGGAAGCTTTCAGTTTAATGTTCCACGATTGTATCCTTTATGCTAAAGGAGACCATAATTAAAGAAAGTGAATGACGATAAAAAAATGATGGAATGAGAAAATAAGAAGAAACGGGAGTACTCCCGAGAAAACCCACGGAAATGATGTTGTCCATCACAAACTTTCCGGGGATCGGACCAGAGATCCCACGCACCACATGCAAGCGCTCTACCCCTTAGATCCCCTTACCACCGTATCTCCTTAGATCCCCTTACCACCGTATCTCCTTAGATCCCCTTACCATCGTATCTCCTTAGATTCCCTTACCACCGTATCTCCTTAGATCCCCTTACCACCGTATCCCCTTAGATGTTTCGAAAGAGCTGAAACTGGAAGTTCTTTTAGCATCTCTGAGATCAGGGGCGTCATTTATGGGGGCAGGAGGGGGTAACTTCCCCTCCCCCCCAAGAGCTTGAGGAATACATATACTTTAATCGATTCTCTACTAATATACTAGTACAAAATGTGAAAGCCTTATCTTGATGTTGCTCTTGCCCCCCCTCAAGCGAACCTGAAATGACGCCCCTGTCTGAGATGTTCTTCAATTTGCATTTTTTAAGTTTCTTTTCATCTTGGCTATAACCATCCAGGCAACTGCACTTTATCTCATAAACTCCTGATTTTGAGGTCAGTGTAATAATTCTTAAATTTAGTGACATTCTTCTCAAAAGATTTGATGTGTGTGTTTCTTGTGGGTGGGTGGGTGGATGTGGGCGGGGTAAATGAGGTTAAATGCTGTGCGAGAACATCTCCATCCTAAAATCATTGATTAATTTACTAAGAAATAATTTGTGTAATGAACTTTCAGTTTAATATCGCACGATTATGCCCTTTAGGCTAGAGGGGACGAATGAATGATTGCGAAATTAAATTTTTATGCTCTTCCACCGGAATCGAACCCGAGACCACATGCATCAAAGACTCATGCGCTAGCCACTATATCAAATGGGAAGACTAAAGTAGTAGTTAGTGTTCTCTAGAAAGTTACACAAATACATTATAATATTGCTGTTTCTTTTCTGGGATAGGACTGGTAAACACTTGCTCGAATACATAAGTCATTAGTTGCTACAAAGACGCTAATGCCAGACAAACAAGTTCGACGTGACTAAGGTTATTATGTCACAGATAGGTATCGCCAACTTTTGCACTTTTGTATACTATCAATATACTTCTCATATACTATCAATATTGGCTTTTATACACTCGATGTCGACACAGAGTTGCCTCCTGGCTGTATAGTTAGCATACGACTAGGGTTCGGTAATGTGGCTCGGATCAACGAGAATGAACCATGAAGTACTGGAGAGACAACATTGACACCTTTCCCTACCACTATTGAAAATAGGCATTAAAGTACAGACAGCGAGAACGTATTACAGGAAGAATGTGTCAAGCGCAAAATACGTTAGGTGAAATTTAGTAATATTAAATCTTGACTATATATAGCAGTCGTATTAATAATATTCCTACAAGTTTATTTTTAGATAAATTTGAAGAAGAATGTAAACTAACAAGAGTTAACAAAAGTACTATATGAATATTGTGCCTCATATACTTTTACCACCGTGTTCCATTGAATACCAATTTATTAAAAGCATGGCACACAGATATAATGATTTCAAATGTACTCTCTTGCCCAATTTTTGAAAATGATTTTATCTTAGCTATCATGATGCGCAGATGGGAAATCGACGTTACGATCATCGAATAGACAAAAGTATTATATAATTTGTTGTATCAGTTTATAACGATTTGAAGTCATTAAATCCATACCAACCTGACTCCAGAATTTCATAAATTTACACAGTGTTGCAAACTTAACTAATGTTCTTCATATCTCCAAAAATGGATTTTGATATCAAATTGCTGTAAACAGCACTATGATCTTTATGCTCATTGGAAATCACCTACGTGATTAGATGTGATAAACTATTTGACGAAAGTAAAATTTTCAATCCTAGTTCATACTTGTTAGAGATTCGTCATATCATGCTCATAGTATGTTATATCAAGAAACTTTAGTGTTAATAGGGCTGGCTTTACCATATGTGCAACACGTGCATTTGCACGGGGCGGTAAAAACATGTCATAACCATATAATTTAAAATAAATATTTCTTGTTAAAAACAGACTTCATGATGATGGTAGTTAAATTTACTAAGCTGACTTTCTATTTGAATACTACATTCATAAATCATGTTAGTTTAAGGTCAATGGGCAGTACTAAAGCAAATGGTCAAAAAAATACCAGCATGAATTGCTTGATTGTTGTCAAATACAAGAACTAAATTCTCGAACAGTAGCGAACACCTGTTCCGTTTAGTTAGTTATCACAGTTTTGGTATGAAAACTAGTCTTGTCTTTGTCAGAAACAAGTCCCTTATCATTGAAGGTGGAAACAGTTTTTTAAAAAATAAATTTTTAACCGATATAGAAGGAAATTCAAGAAATAAAGATAAAAGAGGTAGTTGCACTGGAATTGCAAACTGATACATTGAGATTAAAGCTCGATATTGAATTCTATAAAAGGATTACCATCTTTCCTCTGCAGGTATGTT
This sequence comes from Thermobia domestica, assembly GCF_964235325.1. NCBI lineage: Eukaryota > Metazoa > Arthropoda > Insecta > Zygentoma > Lepismatidae > Thermobia > Thermobia domestica. Next base: position 48,306 of record NW_027656515.1, read on the forward strand.
TGCTTTATATTTCGCTAACACAATAGACTATTATTTAAAGAAAGAAACAGAAGCAACGACATTGTATTTGTAGTATTTAGGCCTTTCTGAATGCGAGTGAACTTTACCTCCGCTTCATTGTTCATAATGGGATACCACACTTAAAATCGTGCCTTTTAAGATTTGTAGTTTCTGGATAAAGGAACAGGAAATGATGCCATTGCACAGGTCGGCAAATTGAGACCTCCACCTCATTTGTGTTATTACTATTGTAGAGGACTACAAAGTTAGGATGTTTATAGACGTTTGTGATACTGAAGCGTTCTTAGTTTGTAGTACTGAATAATAAATGGTAATGTAAGTTTTAATTTAATATGTAGATTTAAAGCATATAATAACTTGACGTGATGCTATTTTAAAAATTATAAATTTATGTTGGAAACCTGTTAGTTGGGTAGTATTGTAGAGTATGTCAAACAATATCTCCTTGTACGTGGGTAATTCAAAAATTATCCTCAATTTTGACACAATTCTTTTAACATTGTTCATGCTGACCTCTATCCTCATTTATTTTATTTTTATCTCTTCTTACATTGTTCATGATGACCTCTATCCTCATTTATTTTATTTTTATCTCTTCTTACATTGTTCATGCTGACCTGTATCCTCATTTATTTTATTTTTATCTCTTCTTACATTGTTCATGCTGACCTCTATCCTCATTTATTTTATTTTTATCACTTCTTACATTGTTCATGCTGACCTCTAGCCTCATTTTATTTTATTTTTATCTCTTCTTACATTATTCATACTGATCTCTATCCTCATTTATTTTATTTTTATCTCTTCTTACATTGTTCATGCTGACCTCTATCTTCATTTATTTTATTTTTATCTCTTCTTACATTGTTCATGCTGACCTCTAGCCTCATTTATTTTATTTTTATCTCTTCTTACATTGTTCATGCTGACCTCTAGCCTCATTTATTTTATTTTTATCTCTTCTTACATTGTTCATGCTGACCTCTAGCCTAATTTTATTTTATTTTATTTTTATCTCTTCTTACATTGTTCATACTGACCTCTATCCTCATTTATTTTATTTTTATGCTATTGTGGTCATGCTGTGAAAGTTTGATCCTAATTCCTCAATTTGTCTTCCTTTTGTTGCAGATAGATCATGGCCGTTCCATTAAAAGTTTGCACCAAAGAGGAACAACGAGCAGTGAGCCGGTTTTTGAGGTCGGGAGCTGTATCAGGAGCTAGACGATATGCCAATTCATCAACAGTCACTCGTCTATCTAACAGAACCATGCCACGTGCACACTTAATATTGTCATCATTTGTGACCGTATGTAGTTGTCCTGCTTCTTCCTCGTGCGTACCACTTGTGTGACCATTTTTTGAATTTTTCAATCCATTCGTAGACTCTTTGTTGCGACAAGACACTGATACTGTTGTGCGGAAAGTCTTTGATGGATTGCGGTTCCTGCAAACGAACTGCAATGGGTGTGGTTTCCTTACGCTCTCAGAACAAAGAGAGGACGATGGTGTATACAGTGGGAAAATATAGTTCGAAATAACCAATAACCATCCGTACGCATTTTTTAGTGTTTTGTGTAGTAAAACTTCGTCAGATTAATGAAAAACAATTATAAAACTTGACAATACATGTATTAAGCTATATAAAGATTTTCCTTTATTATATAAAATGAATAAACATGTTTCAGTACTGGCAGAAGTATACAGACATTAGTGACTTGCCGGCGAGAGGAAGAACATGTGACTGCCGCCACCATGGAATAAAGACGAAGTTAACTGAGACACCGAAAAGAATTGAGTTAATAATACTTAACTAGTCGTAAATCTGTTGAAACATATATTTTAATATTGTTTTAGAAGGCTGTGACATTAAATTTCGCCCAAAATTTCGAAGTCATCGTGTCAAATTGGTGAATATAATGTCCAGGGAAGGGGGTCCAGGGAAGGGGGCGATCGGGGTGGTCGTCCCCCCCAGAGGAGGGAAGTTTTTTTAATTTTATATTATATAAATTTTATATAATTTAATAAAACCCACCCCAGAGTTTGAAACTCTTTAAAAGTTGCTCTAAGTAGCAGTATTACAACTCACCGCCCCCCCCAAGAAGTCTGTTCTGGATCCGCCCCTGTATAAAACATAGCTATGTGAAACCTTGCTTATAAGTGCTAAACCATGCGGTCATGCTTGTCACGAAAAATAAAAGGTTGAGACATTTCAACGCATAATTAATGGAAATGTCCCTCAATATGACAATTAACATTGGAAGCAAACTCTGAGTTTGGGAGAGAAGATGCAGGAGTCTACTAAATAACCCTCCTCCCCAACCCTTAATTACGTGTGAAAGTGTGTGCAGCGCCAAGATCTAATGCGAAATGTGAAATTAAAATAAAAGTGCGTGTCTAAATTAATTTTTACTAGAGAATCTCATGCCGGCACGTTGTTCAACTATTATTATTACTATTACAATTATTCAAAATTAGGTTGATCTAAAAGTTAACAAAAAAGTTGTGTCGACAAAGTTTCGATTCACGTTATAATTTTTGGCAAGTGAAGCTATTATTATTATATCTTGCACAATAATATTCGCAGTAAGTATTATATTGTGCTGTTAAAGCAACCATATAGTCTGAAATATATGAGAAAATAAATATATTTAATTTTTTTTGTTCATCCTAAAATACGATTAATAATAGATATAATATTTTATTAATATGAGCATAGTTGAGTTAATAATATAAATGTGTGTGTCAGAAGTAAGGTTAAGTAATTATCCTTTATACTGACACTCGCATGCCCTGTATTCTGAAGTCACGTAGTCGAAAACGTGATTCACCAAGTGAGTACTGTGGTTCGAATCCCAGAATTGATATGCAGTGGGCACAGATATACTCCGAGCAGGCAAGTTACGGTAAGTGAATGGGAAGTGTAAAATCTTTTGTCTGTTCTAACCACACTTTGGTAAGGAATGTAAATATGAGACTATCTGGGAAATGACTCATACTAACTCCTAAACTTTAACCCGAATGTATGTCCGAACAGCTGGAACGAACCCAGGACCGTTACAATATTTTATGTGTGTGTGTGGCTGTGTTATTCTTCATCTTTATTTTATTTTATTTTTTATTTTTTTTTGGGGGGGGGGGGATTTAAGACAAAAATATTAACCATAAACCTGTCCTATAAATTTAATGGTCAAATAGATTTTAGCAAAGAACATTGAACATGAAGAAATAAAAAGTATTAATACACGACAAATACTTGAAATTTATTTTTGACATTTTTGCAAATATAAATTTTAAGGAATGATAATTGACAGTGTTAAAAAAAAAAATCACATAAAAGTACATTCACGTAGTAATGGAAAAATCTTACGTACATTTTAAGAAAACTTTTTTCAAAGAGATGTACTTTCCTTTCTATTTACTAATTCTATCTAAAAACCAAACATACAATTTATTTTTCAGCAAATTAGTGTTCAGTGTAACATCAGTTTTATATCCAAGAGGAACATCATTTCCAATTAATTTAGCTCTAATTCATTTGTGTTTAAAAATTAAAAATTAGAAAACCTAACATTCTTTTTTATTAGAAGCACACTTATACAGAAGCAAATTTTTATGTTGTAAATAGTAATAAAGACTATATATGAGATATAATATATGAAAAATAAAACTATTATCTCTTCTGTAACACATTTAATACTTTCCATGCCGCAAACTTAATACAATTCTTTCTCACAATGACAGCCATTGATGCATCCTTTCAAATGTTTCATAACTTTAATTTCATTTAACTTATACATAGGCTTGATCTCAAATTAAGGAATGGCATCTATAGTTTATTTCTTAATTTAAAGAAGTTTTCTTACTTTATGCAATTGGTTATTTTAATGAAACTATTCATTGTTCATAAACAGGACTTATTTCGCACCCACCCTTCAGAAAAAATGCGAAATATTATAAGTTAGTTACGCGAAAAAAAGAGTAGTCCATTTCTGACCGACTATCAGTTGTAAATGCAATCTAGTGGGAGTAATTTCATATTTCTGATACGGATTCATAAGAACAGAGTTTACTAACTACAAAAAACGCTTTGAGCTTTAAGAACGAGAGTTCAACTTTATGGGTTTCAGGAATACGTTGTGTTGTTTTAATTCAAAACCGACGATCGTTGTGCTGATCTTATTGTCAATCTTCTCAGAATAGAATGAAGGTAGAAAACTAGGTACTGTTATTTATATATGGTATTCACTGCTTCTCTCTGATTGGTTGGGCTTCAAATACCACTGTTTGAGTGACCGACAAACCAAGCCAATCAGAGTACAGTAAACAGCAGCAACCACACATAAATACCAGTACCTAGTTTTGTACCTGAAGAGGTTGGCAATAAGATCAGCGAAATAATCATCGGTTTAGAATTAAAACACAGGACGTATTACCTGAAATAGTAGGGAAATACTAAAAATGAAGTTTTTTAAAAAAAGTGTACAGGAAATAATTTTTGCTTTCTTACAAAATTGATTTTAATGGACTATTACTGTTTTAACTCAATATCTTTATATCTTCCTATATTTATCATCATGATTTAGTATGTTTTATAACTATATCCAGTACGATTCTTATATACTTTGTATATTATTTTAAAGCAAAACAGAATAACTACTTACAAATCAGAACAACTACAAAGTTTACGGCTTACGGCACGAAAAGTATTAAATAGTAAAAATGTCGATTCCGTTTTCTGTTTATTTTATTATTTTTTTTTTTTTCAACTATACTTTCCTTTCATATCTGAACTTTCGTTGTGCACTTTCTTTTCCGTAACAATATCTAAATACATCTTATATTAACTATTATCATTGTATATGTTCATCATTTACAAATTATGAAATAGAGAATTCATTCTTGTTGAAAGACTGGCATATTTGTAACAGTTCGTGTTTCTCTTATCATTCTTCAATCAAAAATATTCCTCTACTTTGTACAGAAAGGAACACATTTTTTTTAAACTATGTGATATAACATAAACTGGACGGGAGTTACTTTGTTTTTATAGTAAACAGTTATACTACTGTAACTGTACATAGTTTGAAAATAGAATTAATAATAATAATAATAATACCTTAAAATACAATTTAGTATATGGTTTTAAAACCTATATCTTAACAGTGCAAAATAATTATAAATATGTACATTTGTATTTCAATGTTTAAAACATCGAGTAATATCTACAACTACAAGAAAATAGTTGTACTTTGTTTATTATTATCTCTATAAAATATTATATACGTATATTATTCTACAAGATGGCCACGAAACATTCTTATACGCAAAACTATTTAGTTTTCAACCTCAATACGACACATATATATACTTTTTTATTAGGCTAAGAGTTCAAGTGATAAAATTAGGGCTGATGTAAAACTATAATAGAGAACAAAGATTTATTAAGGGTTAATAATAATAATATGGGTGAATAATAATAATAATAATAATAATAGGATCATTTTCAAGCGTAAATTATTTTTTCTTGTGCTTAAATGATTACCTATTATTTCTTATAAAACTGTTTGCTTAAATAATAATAAAACAAAAAGCTTTGTTGCTGAAGTATTTTTTAAAAAATAATACGTTACATTTTCCATGTAAATTGATAAGAAATTATAAATATCACCTCCAAGGAATACTTTCAAAACAAAGTTTGAAAAAAAAAAGCCCTATCCGGTTTGTCATAAGCACCAGACTGTGTCACGTGATCAGGTCAAAAGTCACGTTGCGTGTCAAATCAAGTCTGGAGATTCCCAATCCAGATGTATAATATTTCAAGCAGTGTTCGAAGTGGAAAAAAAAGCAGAGGCGGTATGTTTTATTGCGATTTTGACTCGACATACCAGCTATCTAAATGTTGACATAAAATGACGATATGTTGCCTGTAAGATTGCACCTCTATTTAGATAATGACTGAAAACCATTGGAGAGTTTCTCTGTAGTAACGGGGCGGGGATATGAAGAGACTTTGATCCCCCGTTAACAACTATCTGAAAAAAAAATCCCCATGTGTTTTATTATAGGGAATTATACACGAAAATGCTCAAAAACCGAATGAGGATATTAACAATATCCTGCGGGAAAATTCCTGGTCCCCACTCGACTGTGGGGTATTCAAAACCTGCGGAAGGTCCGCCCCATCATCAGGCAACTCTTAAATCCGCCCATGCTCAAAATACGGCATTTATATGCATTAAGGCAAGAAGACACACAACCTGACAAAGAAACGATTCAATATGGCACACCAAAATATAAACTAGGTGAACTTCTTTGAAGATAATTCATTTAAAAACATAAGGTTGGAAAAAGATAACAAAAACGTCGGTGTTGTCAACTTAGAAATTATTTCTATATAAGAAATAAAATATTTTTACATGCAAAGCGATTCGTTAATTACTGTGTATAAAAATGGATTAATTAAAGGTATTTAGCATCTACTTTCCAGTGACGGTATGTTTTAATCATTGAAAAAACAGATACGGTATGCCTTCATCACAACAAAAACAGAGACGGTATGGCATACCATCGCATACCGTCCCACTTCGACCACTGATTTCAAGCATGTAACCTCCGCGTGGGGCGCCCCGGAGAAGATGTGTATACTTTAATTTGAAGAAGATTCGAAGAAGAAGTGTATGCTTTATCATTATTATTGATTTTACTCAACCTAACTTGACTTTTGACAATGTTCTATCCATATTTACCTTACGTGCTATACATCGTTTGTAGGCTCTTTATTATGTCTTTCCAATAAGTTTTCAATTAGCCATCTTCTTATTATAGTTTTTTGAGATAAGTGGAGAAATCATTTCTTTTCCCTGATTTTCCATTGACATTAATATTAATGTTTCGTGCTTTTTTGTTTATGTTCCATTCATTTTAGGACAATTTCCTTTTCGTATATAGAATCTGCATAGTCTCTTCTACATTTGAGCTGAATTTCAGCCATCTCTCCCAAAGTCTGTTCAGATCATTGCAACCGGATAGGCCTTTTATATTTTGTAATATACCAAATTGCTTTAATTTTTTTTTTTTTAGAAAGAAAAATAATAATAATAATAAAAAATTGTTTTCAATTTACGAGTATATAACTTAAATGCATTTCATCAAGAAATGTACATATTAAGTGACGTAGAACAATAATAAATAACACTTAATTTTTCAATTTCAATCATTTCACATTAATGACCATTCCATACATTTTGTGTTCATACATAGTTTACAACATATAAAATGCAGAAAACAGAAGGCTTGACAGAAAAATGGCACTAAAGTATTAGCAATTTGTATTACAGATTAACATATATGTATGCTATATGAGTTTACTGATCTTGAAGAGTTCTTTTAAGATATTCAACAAATCAAATAGTAATCTCAAGACATAAAAGAAGAAACAATTTTCAATAAATGCCGTACAAGGATAGGACAATGGTGCTGTTTAGAGTCAGTCTTTGAAAATGTAGACTTAAGCACTGTGCGTGATATTGTGAAAAATAGATAAATAAAATAATAATTTTCTACAAAATCATTGTATTAATTTTTTTCACAATTTCTCTTTTTATGATATACAATGAATTCAAAAATTCGTATGAATAAACATTTTATTTTGCAGAATTAAAGTAGTGTTAAAATTGCTGGAGTTCATATGATAAGCGTAATCATATTTTGACCAAATGTTGTACCGATAACTTGTAGAAATATGTATATGCTATTAAGGATAATTATCTTATGATATCATTTCCTATGGTCTGTATCGTATGGTATCATTTTCTTTTTTTTATGGCCAAACATGTAGAAACTTGTTTTTTCTGGTCAGTTCTATATATATATATATATAGTATGAGAAGAAGCCATAGTGGATGTACGTAAGTTCGTTTACAAAGAAAATCAATTATAAAAGTAATAAGTTTAATGCAGAAAATTCGCGAAAAGTACAGCAGTTCAAGTAAATTCTATTTCTTATGTTATCATTTGAACAGTTGGGTATGAATTATTTTTTAAATATTTCCAAAATTTTAATATAACGAACTCAGGGCTATTATATAACCTAAAACGTTATATAATAAATTGGTGCCGAAAACTGGGACTTTTTTTTTGAGACTAGTTGAAGTAAAGTAAGTCAGTCTCATATTTGAAATTAAAATTATATTTTATGATACTTCGAAATAAGAAAGTGTATAGCTTTGTCATGGCGAGTGTAACAAATAATGGTGATAATCCTGGAAATCATATTGAAGAAATTAACACGACAACCAACGAATCCATGTCTCGTGAAATTGATATGTTTCACCAATTAGAACAGCAAATATACTCAATAACACATCGAATGAATATAATGACTCAGCAGATGGATACACGAATTGAACAAGTAACTCATCAAGTAGCTGAGCAGGTGGATACACAAATTAAATGCATGACCCAGCAGGTAACCGAACAATTAAACACGAAATTGGAAAGGATTGACAACGAAAAGGAAATGATACTATACGATACAGGCCATAGGAAATGACATTATAAGATACAGACCATTATCCTTAATAACATATACATTTCTACAAGTTGTCGTTACAATGTATTCCCTGAACAAGTATAATGCAAAAATCACAAATAATATTTGAAGTTACCATTTTTCAAGGCTATAACAATAAGAAGGTAAACTTTTTGGGAACGGATTGAAACATTAAATTTAACTATTATTCTTATTGTACTATTTGAAGTTATAAACACAAGGAATCTCTCGATTAATTCAACTCAATAATAATGATCAAATTTAAATTATCGTTTCTTATTGATACATTAATTAAGTAACTTGATTTATTGCTTATACTTTGTTACGTAAGAAATTTATGTCATGGTTCTAGAGTCTCCTGTAGAAAGGAGATACGCTACCCTCATGAGTGAAAAGGTCATTTTAATAATCAGTGTCAAATACTGGTTCATCTTCTGACTTTTTAGTCCACTGAAAATGTTGAATTTTCTTAACAATGTATCTTTGCTTCATACCTTATGCTATAAACGGGATGTAATACAAAACATGAGCTATTCATATCGTGACATTATATCTATATTTCTGACTTTATTCTTCACTGTTCAGACACACACACAGCATGGTAGTTATTATGGTAATTAAAAGAATATGAAGTATGATTTATATACCTTTACGATTTTATTTTATATTTGGTTATCCAATAAAATGATAAATTTTTAAGATTTAACGGTACAAGAATTACGTACAACTTAAGAAATATTGTAATATTTGGTAATTCAAATAGTATTTTGTAGCGTTCTAATCAACGCAGTATTTTATCTAGTATTTTTAATAAAAATAATATTCAATGCCAGTATTTTGCCTAATATTATTTAATAAAAACAGTTTTTAATACTTAAATTTCAGTCAATTCGCCTTTTCATTGAGATTTTTTAGTAAACAATACCGGTCTTATTTATTGCCGAAGTGTTTTAATATTGAGTGAAAATAAATCTTTTCATAAGATAACTATTTTTTTCAGAAATAAATGACCTTCCATTGAAACTTTTAATGAAAAATTAAAGTAGCTTGATCTCATTAGATTGGCATTATTAAATTTACAAAATTTGTGAAAAACATTAAATTAATTCATATAAAAATTAGGGATTTAAGAAACACTATAATTTACTATTACCTGTAGGTTACTACTATCTGTATGTCGTTTTACCCGAAAACTTTATTCGCACAGTACTTATATAAACGCTTGAATTATTTTAATGAAACAAACTTAGTTATTTCATGTTATTAATAATTTACTTTCATAGGTATATTGTATCCATGGAAACTCATGTTCATTTAAAAAGTTATGTTTCTATTGATTACAGATAATCCTTTCCAGAGACAAAATTTAAACCTCTTTTCACAAATAAAAGAAATATTATGTTTATTCGCTTGTCCGAGAAATTTGACTTTTTTAATATATAATACAGAACTGGGATTTAATAACACAATCAACTTTAAGGTCAATATAGAAGACCTCATTTTAAATTTTGAATTATTCTGGGCATAACAATTGTATGAAAATAGAAATGTATCTCAAACTACAATTTTTCTTAATCTTTGGGGCAAATGTGGGTAATTACAATATACGGGAGGCAACACACAATTCTTAAATCAGCAACACTGAATTGAGGTACATTAGTACAATGAGCTATTGTACCACAATACAAAGCGTTCTCGAAAATCAACAACATTTATGATCTGATTACATAACATCCATTTCAATGGCAGTTTCGGATTCATCAGTATCATCCTGTTCTATTTATTCATAATAGCAATGCCTGAGTTCAATACTTCGAAACTATAGGCTATACATACATACATACATACATACATAAAAAAAAAAAAAACTTATTGTGAAAACTGTATGCACGTCTGAGAGTATTTCGGCAGTGAAAGGTCATTGAACTAAATTGTGGTCGTTCTGAATTGCTTAATTTTTAATAGGACAGCAGTTACAACATTAAGCTTACCTCTTTTTATAACAAACTACCTGTATTTATCATGTGTTCATTAGCCATGGCTAGCCTTCCCTGCTGGTCTAGCGGCTAGCATGTATGCCTCTGGTGCACGTGGTACCTGGTTCGATTCCTGGTGGGGGGAGCATAAAAATTAACTTTCATCATCATTCGCTTTCATTAATCATCCGTTTCCGTTCGCCTATGTTAAACTAAAAGTATCATTTTTCATTAGACGTGATTACCATTGTCAGTCGAATAAGACACGGATCTTATATGTAAGAATTTAGTAAGGACTTTATTCCTAAATTTGTTTATAAATAGTACTTCAATGATTCTTTGTTCTACTATTCATCGCTTCAAAGTCAAATTGTAAAATCTAATGTTGCCAATTTATACGAAGAAGGTTATGCATGAAATGAATTCCAAAATTTATTCAGTTCTTTCATTTTCCTTTTCAAATTAGCTTATAGCTCTGTAATACACCAAAAGTCAACATTTATTTACAGAATTAAGTTTAGGCACCAACACTCCTCATGAACTGGCAACTTTACTTTTTGAAGTGTGAATCCATACCTAGTGCGAACAGAATGAGGAATAACACTAAAATATAAGACGCTGTTTTTTTAAAACAAATGAAGCTTGATATCCTTATTTTTACTAAATTCAAACGTAAAGTTCTTTATAACTCATATAAGTTTACGATGATAAGCTTGCGTAATGAATATATAGGCAATAACAAGTTTCTTTTTCTTCCGAAAGGGATAAAGTTTATATTATAGAATCCATCGTGTGCCAGAATGCATTATATGCCAGTTAATACTTTAATGTATTGATCCTTTTGTCACACGTTTGCTTTTGTAAAATAACATTACTTTTTTAATTTCGACATAACTGAATTGCAAATATTTACAGCAAACAAATGCAACTTATTTGTATGCGTGAACATATATCAATAAGTTTTAAAAACAATACAATTCAACATCCGTAGTTTAGAAATAGTCATAATACAAATATAAATAGTTTGCATCAATTTACAAAGCAGAAACTCATACATTATTTAGTTTCAACATTAAAAGAAGCACAATAAATTTCATCTGGCGCATCATGAAATATTACTCACACATTAATACTGATTGATAAAAATTAAGCATTAATACGTTATTTCACTTAAAACTGATTTTTTCAAAACTTTAAAATAACGGTATTAAAAATCTTCTCAATTGTTATCCACGATTGTGCATTTTTTTTTCTTTTACCACACACGTTTGCTTTTGTAAATTAACATCTCCTTTTAATTTCAGCATAACTATAATGTAAATATTTACAGCAGAAATGTAGCTTATTTGTATGCATGAACAGATATTAATATTTTTTTTTAAAAAATAACACAATTCAATGTCATACTACAGATATAAGTAGTTGCATCAATTTACAAAACACAAACAATGCATTATTTACTTTCAACATTAAAAAAAGCACAATAAATTTCATCTGGCGCATCATGAATTATTACTCGTACACTAATACTGATGGATAAAAATTAAGCATTAATGAATTAATACGCTATTTCACTTAAAACTGATTTCTTATAAACTTTAAAATAATGGCTTTAAAAAATCTTTTCAATTGTTATCCACGATTGTGCAAAACCAGCAACAAGTATACTTGTTATTATACAAGTATACATTTCCTTTCGTAACTTCGAAATGAATGTGCCGATTTCAGTACATGTTTCTTTGGCACAAAAATAACGTAACTTTTAGAAAGCTGCCGGAAACCGTACACAAACTGGTCATTCGTTAAAAAGTTACTGAAAATATAAGAAAGAAAGAAAAAAAAAAGAAAAAAGTACGTCAACTGAGGTAATTTTATACTGCTGGGGTAAATTTACACAGATTCTGGAAAATATTTTAGATAGTAACATTCAATTACGAATTGTTTCATTTCACAGTTAACATTTGTATGATATAGTAAAGGAATATTCTACTTAAAAAAAAAAAAAAGCTTATCAATTCAAAGATAGTCAGCACTGTGTAACAATGTGTAATAAGTAACACTTTGTAAAGTCACCATTGCTGAAAAAAAAAAAAAAAAAAAACCTACTTGACAGTATTAGTACAAAATATTTTTTGCGAACATAATAGAATTTCATTTAAGCAAAAGGGCGACATACTACAAATTACCCTTAATCTATTAGTACAGGATTAAGGGTCTCAGATACAGATATTAATTAATCTCTAAGGGAAAGAATGGAAAACACAGTGCAAATTTCTCTGACGAAAGATTATATTTACATAATAGAAAATAACAGAAACAATTTAGAATGTGGGAAAAATATTTCCGCAATGGCAGTATGGTAACTTAGTTTCTCATTTGTTGGTATTTACAATATACTAGCGATAGTACAAGTAATATATATATATATATATATATATATATATATATATATATATATATATATATATATATATATATATATATATATATATATATATATATATATATTTAGTAGTATAAAATTCAATATCATTATAAGCCTTTATTTGGAACAGATTCCGCACAATAACTATAATACTATTCTAGTGGTAACTACATTTTTCTTTGTGTTATGTGAAAATATAAATAAAGACAATGTAAAAATATTGAAAGAAATAATTTTTATACTCCAGTGAATTTTAGTGGTTCTTAACAGACGAAACCGACGAGTCTGTCATCAAATAGTAATTCATTTCACTGGATCTGATCTTACATTTACTGTACGTTAAGATCAAAAGGCAGTACTTGCTTTACAGTTAACAAATAACATTTATTGGTTCATAAGATATATCTAACTACATTTTTTTTTCCTGTTACATTATGATAGGGATTTATACCGGTATACAGTAAATTATTACCGGTATAAATATTGACTTGACCCACTCATATAAGCAATTTCTGTTAGAAACAAATGTAACATGTTCAACTTTCAAGTTCTGTTTTCATGTTTTCCTCAGAAATAATTATTTCTATCATAATTATTTCCCAATTTTGCCACTTCGTAATTTTTGTCACATGTTCAAAGATTTATTCTTTCAAAACTTCAAAGCGCAATTTAGCTTTATTGTGATGGTATTGTAGTTCTGCAAGTATTGTAAAGCACATTATTACTTTCTTTAAACACAGCACACATGTTTCATTTTAAGTTATTTGACAGCAGTTGTAACACCAGTGAAGTGTATCACACGTAAGACTTTCTCTTCTTTTACTTTGAAAATACGAATTAGCCATAGCTGCACAAATGTTAGTGAAGGAACACACCAGGCTTCTAGGAATTAATACTTTCTATAGGCACATTGACACTAACACACTTTGTGTGTATGTTAGTGCACTAGCAAACTGTTCCCATTTCCGTATCATTGTCTTAACAATTATGAAAGATACTTTTATTTTTTTATTTATATATAGTTATTTTTCACTCCATCAATCCACGTTTGAACACATAGGTTCCCAACAACAAAGGGAGGATTAATGTCCCCGTGTGAACGCTGATACGTGTGCTTTTGTTACACAAACTGGTATCACAAGCATATGCAGACTTCATATTCAGTTTTGAACTTATGTTCTCGTATTTGTGTGTAGATCCTGCTTTTGTGAGACAGTTTCTGAAAAACATTTCCAGTTCCCCTAGAAAGAAAGAGAAGAGTTATTAACTAAATGTTATGATTAACTTTACAGTGTCAATGTATTTATTGCAGTCTAGAATATTTTCGAAAAACGCTGCTGCTTTCATTCTCACTTGCTCGAAGTACAAACAACGATCAATATACTAAACTCACATATTTATAGGTATTTAATTAACACAAAATAAAACGTAAATTATGACATGTTAACCAACATACTGCAAAAATATCACAATAACTGAATCACCAAAATTCAACTTGTAGTTTACCCACTATCAAACCGTCATTTCACAGAATATAACCCATGTAGTTTTATTTTTTTTTTTAATTTGAAATTTTATTGAAAGAAAAAAAATCCCTATCTATTTTAGGTTACGTAAATCATTAATAAGAAATAGAACTGGGCGTAGAACTGTTCCTTGTGGAACGTCATACTTTACAGTTGCAACTTTACTTCAGAAACTTCCAATTTGTACAACAGAATATAACCCATGTAGATCTTATCGATTAACCATTATGACTAACTAATTCACTATCACGCCCACGGATTTATACGTAATATGAATTAATTAGTATGTTCAAAGTTGATGAATCTTAAATATTTGAAAAAAAATCATTGATAATATAATTTTTGTCAAAGTGATAACTTCTAAGTAATAGACCATTTTCATCATTGTTCATTCTGCACAAAAACCTTTACTCTTCATTTCAATGTTAGAAAAAAAAAGATGTATTTAAGGTTTCCAATAACGTCACGGCAAACTACAAATAATGTCTATCATATAAACTTAAGCCCGTAAATTGAGATTAACTCGTCATTAACCAATTCTAACGCTGATTAATTGATTGATACCTTCTATTCATTATTGATTGAAGCCGATTGATTGATTTATTATTCTTCCTATTTTACCTAGCTTCAGGCAGGCAAATGATAGTACCTGTAGCGACATCTATTAGCTTCAGGCAGGCAAGTAGCTTCAAGCACGCAAGTGATACTACCTGTATCATCAATTAGCTTCAGGCAGACAAATGATAGTACCTGTAGCGACATATATTAGCTTCAAGCACGCAAGTGATACTACCTGTATCATCAATTAGCTTCAGGCATGCAAGTGATACTACCTGTAACATCAGTTAGTTTCAGGCAGGCAAGTGATACTACCTGTAACATCAATTAGTTTCAGGCAGACAAGTGATACTACCTGTAACATCCATTAGCTTCAGGCAGGCAAGTGATACTACCTGTATCATCAATTAGTTTCAGGCAGGCAAATGATACTACCTGTATCATCAATTAGTTTCAGGCAGGCAAGTGATACTACCTGTATCATCAATTAGTTTCAGGCAGGCAAGTGATACAACCTGTAACATCTATTAGCTTCAGGCACGCAAGTGATACTACCCGCAACATCCATTAGCTTCAGGCAGGCAAGTGATACTACCTGTAACATCAAATAGCTTCAGGCACGCAAGTGATACTACCCGTAAAACAATTAGCTTCAGGCACGTAAGTGATAGCACACGCAGCGTCATCTATTAACGTGACTCTTTACTAGGAATTATCGTGATGCATTAAGACGATTGCCGTATATTATAATGAATTTACATAGTGCCTCTTTGTCTTTCTACAAACCAACATTACACACCAGGATATTAACATTTCACATAGACTGATCTATTCTTATATTATAAATAGGATATATATAGTAAAAATCATTTATACAATATAAGAACACCTTATGTAATAAACATGAATATTAATTTGTTATTCGCATACTATGTTTTAAATATTGTGGTTTCGATATACTCATTAGCCACAAAAAACTACACTATATTCTTTTCTTCTCGCTCCTCCACCTGTGACGATAGACCCATATAAGATCACCAGTTTCAGGAAATATTCAGGACATCCATATTATATCTCCTTTCTTAGTAGTGAAATACCAAAAGTGACCATGTTGTGAATTTGGAAACAGCTGTTAACGTGTGTTGACAAGCAAGCAGAGGAACGAAATAAAAAGACTTGTCCTGATATCTTGCTTTTCTTTCTTTTTGGGACTTTGCAACTACATGAATGTAATCGTCATTGTTTTTTGCAAGTTCTTCAAACGGAAATGGATTCGAACTTATGATAAAAACTAGTGGTGGGCACAAAAACAGGTTTTTCGGTTTCGTTTTTGAGGAAAACCAAAACCGGTTTTTAAGAATTGTAAAAAAACTGTTTTCTCCAAAACCGGTTTTTAAGAATTGTAAAAAAACTGTTTTCTCCAAAACCGGTTCGGTTTTTCACCGAATCAAGTTTCGGTGTTCTTCAAAACCTGTGCCGGTTCTTTTCCAAAATTGGTTTTATTTCTGACCAGAATAGTGTTTCGTTGTTCTCCAGAAACCGATTCCATTTCCGCAGAAATAGTTTTATGTGTTTTCCAAAAGTTTTCACCAACACTAGTTTCGGTGAAAACTGAACCGGCTTTGAAGAAAATCGAAAACTTGTTTCGGTAAAAAAAAAAAAAACGAACCGATTTTTGGAGAAAACCGAAACCGGTTTCGGTGGAAAAACCGAATCGGTTTTGGAGGAAACTGAAATGTAGGTTTTTCGAATTTCGGTTTTTCTAGAAACCGATTTCCGGTTTTTATAAAAACCGGTTTTGCCCATTCTTAATAAAAAACAAAGGACATCCACAGCTCAATAAATCTATCTGGATACCAAATACTTTCCAGTGTAGAACATGGGAAGCTTTAGTGGCATCAATTTTTTCATATTCTCGTCGACAAAGGACATAAACATGATAAACAGTATCAGCCCCTGCTGCATTTTGGGAAAAGTTTTTTTTTTTTCCCCGTGGATTTATTGACCTTCTATATACATGCCAGTACAAGATGTTCTCAAAGGGTTTTTAACAAATTAAGTTCATATAGGTGTCCAACATTATGCAGAAGTATTTTTAACGTTAATAGCGCAGGAAATGCATCCAAGTTCCAAGCTAACAGGTTTCTCATATATATAGTGTAAAGAGGCTATCACATGCTTGGGCGCAATCCCCCCCCCCCCCGAAATTTACTTTCTGCACCCTACCGGCAAAACACATAATGAGTTCAAACACTGATTTAGCATGTCAAATACATAGGATGTTACTTCCCTTGGTAGTACGTGCCCGTCGCTTATGCCTCAGGCCACAATTTTGTTCTTTCAATCATAAGTGGATGTAAGTATTCTTTCCTATGGCAAGTAATTATTTTAAAATGTTATTTATGCTAAGTTCTCCTTTATAGTTAGCGTTCTTAGAACCATCATTGTGACATAACTAAAGTTTGATCGTGTCATTTGCAATGGAAAATAGACCTCCAAAAAATTTCGTGGAAGCAGCCTGTGTCCTAAAATTCACCTGTGGGTACCCTTAATCACACAGCACAAATGAAAGCAAATTATAAGTACTTTCGCTAAATGTATCATCAGAAAAGGAGGAAAAAATTAAGAAGGAAACGAAAATTACCCTTTCATTATTGCCAACTATTATAGCACTGAAACATTGTTTTTACTTCTATTAATTTCTAAGAACCATTACTATGTCTTTAAATGGCTGGGGTCCATTATCAGCAAAAATCCAAGCACACATTTCTCATGCAGTTCGCTCTGCAACAATTGGAATCAGCAGCACTGAGGAAACAAGTAAACATCATAAGACGTAGTTTGTTTTATGAAAACAACTTCAAAAATGGGTGCGTCTTATATGCAGATAACGAAATTTTTATTATTTTAATTTCAGTAAGTTTAACCGATTATTCTGTTTTTGATGTCTTTCTTGCTTTCCTACAGTGTTCTAGTCCAGGGACTCAGTAAAAGCAGTTTGGACACAATCGCTCTATTTGCCGTTTCAGTGTGTATAATTTTCTCTTGTCCCCCATGCGCTATAGACATTGCCAGACGCTCATTCTACTTTTAGTTAAGCATTGGTAACCTCACATACATATCCCTTGTTAATTTACATATATACTGAAAATGTGGGAATCGGATCGTAGTTTGGTACTAAACAAGTTCATAGAAATGCAATGCAAACAAAACGTTGGATAGAAAAATACGATGCATCTATGATCACAATTTATTACTGAAGTGAGCTATTTTTGACAAAAGGAAGTATATGATTGACTTTTCTTCATGGTGGAATAGTTCACTTTCGATTTAACATTTAGTTGAAACTTAGTTTACAAATGTCCCCTCGAGAACCATGCGTTTCCCTTTCACGAAGTTTTCAATGGCACAAATCAATCCACTGTGGACAACACGCTATTACTGGAGACTGGCCGTATAATTGAGAACAAAGAGAGCTTCCTTATTCCACACTTTATTGTATCTGGGAATAAAACGCTTCAGTGGGTTTCGAGACGCACGATCCCAGCTTACTTTTCGGAAACTTGATCATTACGAAAAGCACGGAACTTTAGTAGTACCCTCTTTCCTGCCCTATTTTTTCTTTTTTTTTATAGTTGTTCCAGGGCACACCGTAGTCTAGTGGCTAGAGGGTTGGTCCCGAGTTCGATTCTCGGCCGGTGCTTCCCAATTTTCGGCGTCCACCCAGCGTCGTGAGGCAAACTGGGGTCACGTGAATGAAAGACGTGACGGCCACTAGGTCAAGAAAGATCCCGATAGAAGACCACGTGCTGGTCGCTAGGCTGGACGTGGTTCAGCCAGTTGCTGACAGATGGCGTTGTAGAGGCTCAGGCTCTCAAATGAGCTGTTATGCCAAGTGGTTTTGGTTTCGTTTATAGTTGCAGGGTTTCCAATGCTAATGAAAAAAGTATAGGAAATCACGACGAAAAAATATAGGAAGTTTCGTGAAGATGTGAAAAAGGAACATTTCAATTATCCAATAGATGGAAGTAAAAAAATATATATAGATATACGCTAAATAGATATCACTGAAACAGAAAATTGGATATCAGAACAGGAATGACAATGGAATACTAAAAGCGCTAAGGGGAGGACGCAGAAATACCATTTCTCAAATGTAAAATAAAATGTAAAATGTAAACATTCTGCAGCTGGCACTTTTAAGGTAAGATTTGACTATGTGTAACATATTCTACAATTATTTGCCTACAATTAGCTCAAAAAGTATTGATACACCTAAATAAATTATTTATAAGTCTTTAAAATCACTACTCCATAGAACTTTTTAATGAATATGATGAAACTAGTTTATTTTTTTGTTCTATTTTGTAGGTGTAGGAATACTTTTTGCACTAACTGTATATTGTTTGGTGTAATTATCTTTAGACAATAAGCAAGAAAGGACGAAACACAGAAAAGTCTCCATTCAACCACCTTACTGTGGAGACAAAAGGTCCCCCAACCATCCACACCTTATTTCCTTATGTTATTTTTACAAGTGGAAGTAGCAATGCCACAAAAATATTAGGAGGTTTCGTTAAAATGTAGGAAATATAGTAGTTTATAGGAAGAGACGCAAATATATAGGGAAAATAGGAAATATAGGAGCATTGGAAAGCCTGTAGCTGTTTCAAGCTCTGGAAAGGGGCGTTACATCTCTGAACTTAAAAATGGGCCAAGTTATATCCTGGAAAGTTTAATGGAAGTAAAGCGTTAGGAACATATAAATGCGTGATTGAAAATAAATTTATAGTTAGTCATAGTAAAATCATAAACAATTGAGTTCAATTTTTTTATATGGTATGACAGTACTATTCCTTGTTCATTATTGTACGTTACTAACCATTGGCGTCCCACATAGCTACAACCTCACAACCTTTCTCACAATCTTCTCGGGGAACCTTATCAGCGTTAAATTTCTCTTTTGTGCACACATCTGTCTTGTTATCAGACGGATGCCAACTGCACACGTAACATTCAACAGCGCCACCTGTTAAAAAAAAATATATTGTAAAATATTTATTTGTTTATTTATTTAAAAAATATATTTTTGCTTATTTTCACAAATTTGAGTACATGTCACACTAAAGTTACATGTGATACTACACAGTATGAATAGCACAAATAAAGAATATATATACACGGTAGCGTTTCCAAATTATGTATGTTATACAGTTGGATATCGATAACTCGAATTTTTTTTCACATTCTCTTAGACTCTCCATAACATTCAATGTTAAAATAACCTCTGTAAATCGAATGTTTAAACATTATAATATCAATGAGTCAAATTTTAAGAGTTTCATAATTATATTTGAAAACCTCAGTAACTCAAACTTTTGTATCTGAGAACCTGTACGAGTCGAAGTTTACCTCTATGATTCGAATTTCTCTTGATGTGACCTCGATAACTCAAAGCTATAGCTCTATGCTTTTACGTAATTGTCATTGTTGCTAATCCTGTCATTGTTGCTAATGTGTACTGTAAATTGTGTTTTACTCATGTCTAGTACTTTATTTTTTATTAATCATCTTATTTAACTTAAGGAACGTTCACAACTTGAGAGTTACAGAGGTTGAATGTATAAAACTTCGAGTTATAGAGGTTGAATGAATAAAACTTCGAGTTATAGAGGTTGAACGAATAAACCTTTGAGTTATAGAGGTTGAATCTATAAAACTTCGAGTTATAGAGGTTGAATGAATAAAACTTCGAGTTATGGAGGTTGAAGGAATAAAACTTCGAGTTATAGAGATTGAATGAATAAAACTTCGAGTTATAGAGATTGAATGAATAAAACTTCGAGTTATAGAGTGACACGCTCCTCTCTCGTCGTCATCACTGCGATGTAGTCACGTGATCTTCTTTCGATGCATCTTCTATAATCATTATCAGTGGACTTTCTTCAAAGCAGCAGAAGACGAAGAGTAGGGTAAGTATGTAATACGCAACGGAAGAAATAGAACACGTCACACTGCGTGAACGTTTAAGCACTCACGAAGGCGACGTGAACGGCCCGAGTCGCCAGCTTAGGATGACATCCCAAGCAAGAAAACACAAACAAACGCTTCCAGATACGGAATGGGGAGAGTCTGTACCCAAGGAATCGAACATAAAAAGCTGGAAAAAAAACTTGATACAATAATAAGATTAATATGACCAAAAACAATTCAAATTATTATTACAAACAGGTCTGACACAAATTAACGCAGAATATACATAATACATGTATAAATTCACATTCAAACTTATTATCTGTAATTTACATATTATTCTTATTTCCCATTTCTTCCGGATTGTAGTTGTTTTTCAATGATCCATCCTGTCTTCCATTCATGATATGCCTGGGACTATCTTCATCCTATGGTATCGTTTTATTTTACTTTCAGTAACTATAGTATATTTAAATGTAATTATGGATCTAGATATATGCTAGCATATTTGTTTTATTCCATGGCTGCCTATTTTGTTTATGTGTTATTATTGTGCGTTGATTGAGTTTAATTAGCAACACTTCTTAATATCTAATCAGGTTTATGAATAGTAGTTCGTAGATTACTCTTTCTTCATAACTGTCTCATTATATTTGTATTTATCTTTATAATTATATTTATTAAAACATGTAGTATTTTACCCTCATACATTCTCGTCGACATTACTAATAAAAATCTAATTAATTCTTTGAGTATCTTTCATTTTACTTCTTCCACATTATTCGTAACTAAACATACCTGATGATATACGCCCATGTCACTAAATTTTAATCGACAGCACGCTCAAGCACATCCTATGGTTTTCTAATAAGTATGATATTACAAAATATATGCAGCATATCCTGGTAGAATACCAATAGATGCCTGTTAAAACAGCAGATACTTCCAAATGTTACGTCATCCGATACCACATACATAGATAATAGATTTGTTTACTGAGAATTTTGATCAAGATTTAGAAATTAATACAATTAGCTGATCATCGGAATATTGCTGACGAGAACCCGGAGCGGGTTCACTTATTAGTGTTCCATACCTTCAAATGCCATTTCACTTTAATAATAACATAACCAACATCAAAATATAAATACTTTTCAGTTTTACTTTTTGTTTGAAGCTTACTTCTTCCAATTGACTGTCTAAAATTCACAAATAATTACTTTAAACAATTCAATATTCTGCTTCGATATTGCAAATTAAAACTGCTTCTTTATATTTGTTTGTTGATTGTCGAAAACTCTAGAACATCTACCTTTTTCGAAGTCTTATTATTTTCTTCTTTTGTGCTAAAATTTTCGGGTGCAGATTTGTGCACTTTTCGTCAATACATAGAATTTATGTAGTTTTGAGATTACGTTGAAATTTTAGAATAAAATTAAGAACATAATTTAGTCATTATTATTGTAAACAAATAAAATATGTTGAATAATCATACTGCTATCTAGGAGTTTTGTAATGCCATCACGAAACGTGGGGCATTACAATTTACCGGTGGTGACTAAAAATTTTATCGCAAGATAAAATTTTGAAGATAACTTTTCATAAACATTAATATTTTACACCACACAATTTCGGTTGACCTTTGTTACTATATAAGGTCCAAATAAGTTTTTTTTAACTTTCCGTAATTGTTTTCAGAATTCTTAAAATGTGTTATTTTAATATTTTTGAACATGGTAATAACAAATAACGAATAATAAGCTGATTTCTCTATTAACAAAGTTCCAATAGTAACAGAGAATAAACTTGAACAGAAACAATTAGAACGAACAAAACGAAATATGGAATTAAGTTCCGCTGAATTTCCAATTCCGATTAGCCTGTGTCGCGGAATCTTTTTTCCTTTTCTCTCTTCTTTTTGTTAAATCTACAATCATGCACCAAATTCCTTCTTCGATTTGTCCATGGTACATATCGTGCTTTTGTTTGAAAATTCCTCATTTCTTTTCTTCTCGTAGTTTTACGATGACTTTTGATCTTCTTCCCGCCGTATGTCTTCCTTCTTCGGACTTCCGCATTTGCCTTTCCTACAACAGTTTTCTTCCTCACTTCTTTCCAGTGTAAGCAGAGTTGTTTCCTTTTCAAGCTCCGTCCATTGTAATGTCTTCCATTGGACAGTTTTACATTATATTTCTTTCTTTTTCTCTTCCAGACAAAGAGAGTCACTTCAGTTTTAAATTTGACATGGATTCTGTCAATTCTCTTTTCCCGCACTTTATAAAATTTTCCTACTCTATATCGACTCTCCAATATGGCAAGCTTTCTTTCCTTGTTTCTCTCATTTATAGAGTTGCCTAGGTGTTTCCAGGAGCATCGATGGCAATCACTCCGTTCTCCATTACAGATACAACAATATTCATTTCCCCTATTACATAATTTGGTTTGAATCTTTCGTAACTGGGAAATTTTCGGTTCCTTTCTTACTTCTTCATGTTCCTCTACAACGACCTTAGTTGCTTCGCCATAATGTTTTTTGTCCGTGACTGAAAATTCTACTTCTCCCGGTTTCACTTCATGGGCAGAGAATTTATCTTGATGATTTACTTTCTCTTTTGTATTTTCATTTGCTGCTAATCGGCTTCTATCTGATATTTCTTCAGCACCGATGATTTCATATTCTGTGCTACTAAAACTTCCGGATTTCTGATACTCAGCAACGTTATCTTTTAGTTTTACTTCATCTTCTGAATGTTCTTTAGTTCGATTAGCAATAAGCTTTTCAAATTCTTCTTTCATCTCTTTATTGAAATCCTGAGCTTCTTTTCTCATTTCCTCGGTCGAAGTTCGCACATCTTGCCGTATTTGGCTAAGTTCTCTCAATATCTTATCGAGCATATCCTCTACAGTATCTTTTTGTCTCGAGTCACCAAGTACTTTGAAGTCCACACAATTATCATCTATACTTTCACTCACTTTATAATACATTATTATTTCATATTTCGGGTTCCCATTAACAATAACTTCCGATGATTCATAGGTTAAACTGTTATCTGCTATCTTGTAGAACACTGTCTTCAATTTTTTCATTCCTTGGACGTCAATTCCCCAGTCTAGGACTCTCCGCATTCTGATATTGAATCCTTCCTTCTTTAGGTAGTATCTTCCAAACATTTAAAACAACTTCAGCTGTTACGAGAGATCCCTTACAAATATTCACCATTTGCGCGCCGAATGGAGAATATCGAATTCTCATCAGTACCATCATCCCCAGATGCTCAGTTACGCTTCTTAAAATTATGACACTAAGCTGGTAGTCTTCACGGAAACCATCTGGTTTCATCTTACTTCTTGAAGGCTGGATTCAACTTCAAATCCTGGATTAGGTCGCCAAACTTGACACGCTCCTCTCTCGTCGTCATCACTGCGATGTAGTCACGTGATCTCCTTTCGATGCATCTTCTATAATCATTATCAGTGGACTTTCTTCAAAGCAGCAGAAGACGAAGAGTAGGGTAAGTATGTAATACGCAACGGAAGAAATAGAACACGTCACACTGCGTGAACGTTTAAGCACTCACGAAGGCGACGTGAACGGCCCGAGTCGCCAGCTTAGGATGACATCCCAAGCAAGAAAACACAAACAAACGCTTCCAGATACGGAATGGGGAGAGTCTGTACCCAAGGAATCGAACATAAAAAGCTGGAAAAAAACTTGATACAATAATAAGATTAATATGACCAAAAACAATTCAAATTATTATTACAAACAGGTCTGACACAAATTAACGCAGAATATACATAATACATGTATAAATTCACATTCAAACTTATTATCTGTAATTTACATATTATTCTTATTTCCCATTTCTTCCGGATTGTAGTTGTTTTTCAATGATCCATCCTGTCTTCCATTCATGATATGCCTGGGACTATCTTCATCCTATGGTATCGTTTTATTTTACTTTCAGTAACTATAGTATATTTAAATGTAGTTATGGATCTAGATATATGCTAGCATATTTGTTTTATTCCATGGCTGCCTATTTTGTTTATGTGTTATTATTGTGCGTTGATTGAGTTCGTAGATGAACTAGTAGTTCGTAGATTACTCTTTCTTCATAACTGTCTCATTATATTTGTATTTATCTTTATAATTGTATTTATTAAAACATGTAGTATTTTACCCTCATACATTCTCGTCGACATTACTAATAAAAATCTAATTAATTCTTTGAGTATCTTTCATTTTACTTCTTCCACATTATTCGTAACTAAACATACCTGATGATATACGCCCATGTCACTAAATTTTAATCAACAGCACGCTCAAGCACATCCTATGGTTTTCTAATAAGTATGATATTACAAAATATATGCAGCATATCCTGGTAGAATACCAATAGATGCCTGTTAAAACAGCAGATACTTCCAAATGTTACGTCATCCGATACCACATACATAGATAATAGATTTGTTTACTGAGAATTTTGATCAAGATTTAGAAATTAATACAATTAGCTGATCATCGGAATATTGCTGACGAGAACCCGGAGCGGGTTCACTTATTAGTGTTCCATACCTTCAAATGCCATTTCACTTTAATAACATAACCAACATCAAAATATAAATACTTTTCAGTTTTACTTTTTGTTTGAAACTTACTTCTTCCAATTGACTGTCTAAAATTCACAAATAATTACTTTAAACAATTCAATATTCTGCTTCGATATTGCAAATTAAAACTGCTTCTTTATATTTGTTTGTTGATTGTCGAAAACTCACCTTCACCTTCACCTTCACCTATCGAGAGGTGTTGCATTATCAGAGTGCAGACATAGTCTGTTTCACCCATATCCTTGGAATTGTAAGCGGAGTAGCATTGTGTTTGTTGCTTAGTAGGTGTGCTTTGACCTTTTCCGGTGGAAATTGAAAAATGAGAACTGCAATAGTCATTCCCTCTTGTTGGAATATATTAGTGATGTTAATTCCGTTGCCTATGTGGGAAATACAGAGCTAAGATTTTCTAGTGATTTTTTTTTTTTAACCACCGGAAAATGAAATGTTTAAGAAGACATGATATTATTAACCAGGTAATGATTAAAGTAAATTAAAGGACAAGACCATTATCTTGAAAAAAAATGATTAAATGTTTCAGGATATCCAAATCATTGTGCGTCAAAATTTGTTTGATGGTGAAGGGTCCATAACCATAGCGTTTATTTAGCTCTTCCATAACTTTAGTTCTATTTTTAGATAACAAAGGACATTGAAATATGAGATGATTCAGAGTTCCAACCTTTTCGTTGCACCAACAGAGAGGTGAATCTCTCCGATGAATTTTGTACAGAAGATATGGAGTAATTGCAGTGTTGAAACGAAGTCTATAATATAATATGATTTTTGACCGTGACCAAGTGCGAAGTGCATTCCAGCTGGATGATTGCAAATGGTTAGTTTGCCAATAGTATGTTCCTGGTCCACTTCTGATTTTATGTTTCCAAAGGACTGTTTGCTCCGAGATTATCTGGTCAATGTAAACTAAAAAATTGAGAGGTGATAATTTTATATTTCCTGAAATACCAGAATTGCGAGATTTTTTTGATAAATCGTCGACAAATTCATTCGGTTTTATGTCAACATGACTTAGGACGTGGATAAAATCTATGATATGTCCCATTTCAATTAATTTTCGATAAATGGATTTTATGTTTAGTATTGTCCAAGTAGATTTAATTGTCCAATGAACAGAAGAAAGTGCTTGTAATACACTGTAGGAATCCGTGCAGATACATGCACGCCGAATATTGTTACGTTGAATGAGTAATAATGCTTGTCGTATTCCAAACGCTTCACCCTCAAATACTGTAGTGGCAACTGGAAGTTTCAGTTGTTGGATAATATCAAGTTGGGGGACAAAGATAGCTACTCCAACTGGGCTATGTGCAACCTTAGAGGCATCAGTGTAAAGGAATATTGTGTCAGGATGGAATTGATCGAGAAAACTTTGCCAAATATTTTTATTTATGCGATGAGATTGATCTTTAATCTTGGTATCTACATATGAAGGCAGAATAGGTTTTATAATTGTTGTATTTGTTTCATATGCGAAACTATAGCATGGCAGGTTGGGAAGTTTTATTATTTGAGTTTGGAGATTTTTCAAAAGTAAAAATGCCTTGTATATCCATGGTAACTTAGTAACATATGGTAATTTGGTATTACGGTTCTGTACTTCTAAGGCTCCCAGTTTTTTGATTAGAGGCGAATTCATGATAGCGAGTCGAGATATGATATATTTACAGGCAAGTTTGAGTATTTTAATAGAAAACGGTAGCGTGCCTGTTTCATCCAAAATGGCATTTTTAGGACAAAAGTGGGGTTGGGAAAGTATAATTTTTAAAGTAGTGTACTGAATCGCTGTTAGTGATTTATAGAATTTTGGCATGGTAACAGAATAGATTATACTTCCATAGAGTATCTTGGCTTCAATGCATTGTTGATAAATGGTATATAATGTGTGCGGATGAATGCCCCATTTTTTAGAACTTAAGCTGCGAAGAATGTTCTGTACTTGTTTACATTCTTTTATTACGTGCATTAAATGTGATTTCCAAGTTAGTTTGTGATCAAGGTATAATCCAAGATATTTGATATTTGTTGTGCTGTGAAGCTGTGTATGAGAGAGTTGAAGAGGAGGGAAGTTAGTGATTTTCTTTTTAGTAAATACTATGTAATTTGTTTTATTCCAGTTAATTTCTAGACCATTGTTCCGGCACCACGCTGCAATTATTTCCAATGATGACTGCAATTTCTTTCGACCAATATCCAGATCACTTGTAACAATATAAATGAGTAAGTCATCTGCGAAGAGAGAGGCTGATACAGTACCATTGAGTATTTCCAGTAAGTCCACCATGAAGATATTAAACAGTGTGGAACTAAGCTTGCTACCTTGCATAAGACCAAGAGAAGTTTGCCGAGGAGTGCTATATTTATTATTTATTTTGAGATAAATTTGTCTATTAATGAGTACATTATGAACAAATCTTATGAAAGCGGTAGGGATGTTCATTTTTGCCATTTTAGTTATCAATAAATCCAATTGAACTAGATCATATGCCTGTTTAAGATCAATGCTTATAGCCATGAGATATTTACCATGTTGAAAAGTTGTCCAGATGTCTAAAAGGAATGGACTAAGTGCATCTAAAGTTGACTTGTGTTTCTAAAGCCTGTCATATTATGGGGAAATATCTGGTGGTATTCCAGAAACCATTGTAATCTGGTTAGAATTAATTGTTCTAATGTTTTTAAATAACAAGATATTAAAGCGATCGGTCTATAGCTGGTCGCTGCTCCTATGGGTTTTGTTGGTTTCCGTATTGGAGTAATCAGAACTTTCTTCCACTGTGAAGGTAATGAGCTCTAGAACATCTACCTTTTTCGAAGTCTTATTATTTTCTTCTTTTGTGCTAAAATTTTCGGGTGCAGATTTGTGCACTTTTCGTCAATACATAGAATTTATGTAGTTTTGAGATTACGTTGAAATTTTAGAATAAAATTAAGAACATAATTTAGTCATTATTATTGTAAACAAATAAAATATGTTGAATAATCATACTGCTATCTAGGAGTTTTGTAATGCCATCACGAAACGTGGGGCATTACAAGAGGTTAAATGAATAAAACTTCGAGTTATAGAGGTTATATAGTAATTTTAATGAGGAACGCGGAACCTCGGTATCTCGAATTTTTGTTGTGGCCAACGCAACTCGATAACTCGAATTTTTATTTATTCCCTTCAGCTTCGAGTTATCGATGTCCTACTGTATTTATGAAAAGATGTTCCAGTATACACCTTTTAACACAGATAATATACAGTACAAAAACATACATGATATGATAGGAACCTTTACCTAAGCCTATCAAAATTCACTAAGTCCACAATAACAAGTTTAATTTATCAGAAGATAACGGTCAATAGCACAGTACATTATGCGAGGAGCGTCCATAAAGTTCCAAGGAGGAATAAAGAAATACAAGTCTCACGTTTTGGATATGTATTTGTCCTTTTGAAGTTTTCAGTGCTCTCGAAGTAAGGTGGAATCAAGTAGGATATCCTAACTTGCAAGCCCGGCTTTGCGTTCATTAAATGAGAGCAAGTCCAGGTGGGCACGAGTCCCGTAAATGGGTAGCGAACCAGAGCCTGAGTCCGAGAGAGCATGAGGCTCGCGAGCATCAGGAAGTGCGAGACTCATTGAGAATAGCGAGTCCGAGCTCAATCGAGTGCAGCTCTGAGCTAGTGAGCTTCATTAATATTAATAAGAGAACACTGAGGACACAACCTGAGCTCTGCGAGAAGAAGTGAGTCCCGATGAAATGAAATCTTTCAGTTTAGCGTCCCACGATTATACCTGTTAGGCTAACGAATATAGATTTCTGGGCTTTCGGCATCTAAGGACATGTTAGTCCATCATGTTTGAGGGATGACGTTCTTCGGCGAGCACACAATCCGGGGAAAGAGAAGGAAGAAAGAATTGGGAAAGGAAGGAAGCGGTCTGGGATCCTTATGTTAGGTACCGCCCCGGCATTTGCCTGGTGGGAATGAGGAAAACCCAGGAAAACCTCATTCGGGATGGCTGTCGTGAAAAAGTTTAAACTTTTTCGACCGAGTGCCCCATCGGGAATCGAACTCGGGACCGATTACACCGAAGGGGAGAACGTTAGTAGGCTAAAGGAGACGATGATTAAAGCAAGTGAATGATGATGGAAGATTTGGTGGAATAAGAAAGTGGAAGGAAACGGGAGTACCCCGAGAAAACTCACAGACACAATGTTATCCACCATAAACTTACTTGACCGGGGATCGAACCAGAGGTAAGCGCTCTACCACTGAGCCACTGTGCCCCAAAACTCTGGCTCAAGTACAAAACTTCGCATACTAGTTATTCGAATAGAATAACAAAATACAAAATATTGTAAGAGAAATCCTTTGCTACTACGAATTGTGTTTGTAATTAGAGTTGCCACCTTTTGCTAAGCCTAAAGCGGAACACACTTATCCAACATATACAGATCGCCAGTTACCAAAATTTGCACATGGAACAATTTATTAAGAATAATTGAAAGTGTAGTCATGAATGAAAATTTAACACAAAAACACACGAAGCAGAAAATTCGCACGAAGATAAATCCTGTGTCCTGCGTGGTTGGGAAAACAGTTATACACGGATAATGTACGATTTCTGCTTAAACCACTCTCAAACATACGTTGTATGTATCTAGTACCCATTATGGAAAGGACTTCCAACATACAGATGCAGTATATGCGTGCTTTTGCTGGTATTCTATTAGTACAGACAGTATGCATATAAACAGGAAGTACGGTATCTGCGGAGAATGCAGTGGTGCCCACCCCCCCTCATGTCCATGACGCACCCCCTCAATTGTCTATCCGTAGGTGTTCTTCCATGGAAAAAAAAACTTTTCGATTAATTTTTACACCCCTCAAACATATTTATATAGATTTTTACCCCCCCCCCAAATATTTCAATGACGCAGTTTGCGTCATAGCCCCCTTTGTGGGCACCCCTAGAGAATGCATCATACCATAAAACTTAAACTATGCAAACAAACTGACAGGGAATGAGAGACTATGATTGGATTGGAAACCATAGGAAAGTATTGTACTTGACGTAAAGGTCCTATCGTTGCAGGTGCAATGTCTTTGACGTCAGTAGCCTAAAGACAGTTGCCTCTGCCCACACTCTTTCCCGCTGTTATTGGCATGGAACATGCCCCTCTCCCAGTTGTGATTATGTAATTGACATTTGGTACATAGGCAACCATTTTGTGTTTGTCTGTTATCTATCTTTGCCGTATACAGTTCAGTTACTGGCCTTTTAGACAGGACGCTTTACAGCACCGAGTTCCCGTAGAAAGTGTTTTCGATTCTATATTTCGACAAATAAGCTGTTAGTGATAACTTCTTGTGTCTTTACTTCCCTAATTGTGAACCGCGTTAGTTCAATGATAGAGCACACACTTCTGGCGCTTCGATCCCAGCTCCCCTTTATATTTTTTCTTATACTTTGCGGCGTTCTGTACACACAAGTTAATACGCCGAGCAGTATACACACTCTCCAGATGGTAGGCTATTCCCCATAGTCCTGGGTACGTACGAACGTGCCCAATAGGTTTTTTTTTTTTTTTTTTTTTTTTTTATAGTAGCCTGCTTGGTCCGTAAGTTACGAGTTTAACCTAGCGCAAATCCAGATTACAGGGAACTTGTTTTCTTTCTTTTTTCATACGTAGCGTCAGGTTTTTGATGGTCAGTTGAACAGAAGCTATGAATCACTGAACCACTACAAAGAAAAAGTTCAATGGAGCTGAATTCACTGCTCGCAACATGAAAAATTTTGGCGACAGAACCATATCTAATACCTCGTTAGTCATAGGTCGAAATTTACAGAATTCGATGTCACTAAGAATTTCTGTTGCTTTTTTTGTGGGTAATTTAGTGTCCCTCTTAGACGTAATTTGGTACGCTGAAAATCTTAAAATTTGGGACATTTCGCCTAATTCGGGACAGGTAGGAACCCTATTTGTAATAGAAAATAACAATGCAACTTACTTTCTCTAATGTAGAGGATAAGCAAAATTAGTCCATAGCAGTACGTAGTTACGTCCATCGTTTTGTAGTAATCTGGAAGAAAGAAAAAAAAATCTTATTATCAATTTAGACAATCGCATGCAAAACAAATTTTCATAAAATGAGAAACTTTATGTGTTGACTATTGAAATGATTTACTCCAAATATCATGAGCATTCGCAGAAAAAAATAAAGACTGAGCACATTTGTTGAAGTAATATATGTCTCTAGGTGTGGAAGATTGGTCAAATGGGTTAAATATGAAATTAACTAATGGTACCTTGAACACTACAAGTGTACCAAGTTTTATTTATTTATTTATTTAAGTTGGAAAGAATACACTTCTCTGTTCTTTGACCAATTTGAACTCTATAAATAATAACCGAAAAATTTAGAATAATTAAATAAATAAAACCAATACTTTTATAAAATGCCCTAAAGAGGAAGAGTACAATAAAGAAATGGGATTAAGAAAGGAACATTGTACGTTCTTCCTAAAGTTGAAGCTACTGTTTATATGGATAAAACAACAAATTGATATTGATTGATTGAAGTTTAAAGTCTCTTTTCATCGCCAACGTTGCATGAAACGGAATCTAATGTTTAAAGTGAGATTGATATTGATTGATGTAAGTTTAAAGTCTCTTTTCATCGCCAACGTTGCATGAAACGGAATCTAATGTTTAAAGTGAGATTGATATTGATTGATGTAAGTTTAAAGTCTCTTTTCATCACCAACGTTGCTTGAAACGGAACCTAATATTTAAAGTGAGATTGATATTGATTGATGTAAGTTTAAAGTCTCTTTTCATCACCAACGTTGCATGAAACGGAACCTAATATTTAAAGTGAGATTCACATTGATTGATTGAAATCTAAAGTCTCTTTTCATCGCCAACATTACATGAAACGGAACCTATGTTTAAAGTTAGATTGATATTAATTCATTGTAGTTCAAAGTCTCTTTTCATTGCCAATGTTGCATGAAACGGAACCTAATGTTTAAAGTAAGATTGATATTGATTAATTGGAGGTGAATGCATGTTTCCATCTTCAAAATAGATGAAATGGAATATTTTGTTCAAAATAGGATTGATATTGATTAATTGGAGGTGAACGCCTATTTTTATAATCGAAATGTATTAAATGGAATCTACTATTCAAAATGGGATTGATAGTGATTAATTGTAGGTGAACGCCTATTTCTATAATTGAAATGTATTAAGTGGAATCTACTATTCAAAATGAGATTGATAGTGATTAATTGGAGGTAAACGCCTATTTTTATAATCGAAATGTATTAAATGGAATCTACTGTTCAAAATGGGATTGATATTGCAGTGGTGCCCCCCCTTATGTCCATGACGCACCCCCCCAACTGTCTATCCGTAGGTGTTCTTCCATGAAAAAATCTTCTTTTCGATTAATTTTACCCCCCCCCCCATCAAACATATTTATATAGATTTTTAACCCCCCCAAATATTTCAATGACGCAGTTTGCGTCATAGCCCCCCTTGTGGGCACCCCTGGATATTGATTAACCCTTTTAAATTATATGGCAACTATAGTTGCCATGACGTCCACCTTCGGAATTGGCTTTATAAGTCTCTAGTAAAGTTTTTAGACCGAGCTTTTTGCTTTCATTCAAGCATGGAAGCATCACGGAACACGATGTACGAAGTTTCAATGTTAAAATATATATTCAAAACTAAGGGAGGGAAAAATATTTCCCCATGTGCAAACAATAGCAACTTTCCTCTATGTGAGAAAAGGAAAACACATTTTTATATAAAAACTAGCAGCGTTCACCCCGCTTCGCTGCGGTCACCCCGGAACGCAATAAACTTTGTTACTTAGATAATTTTTACTTTTTCGCTTTCAAATTGCAGTAAATGTTAACATTATAGCGCCTGTCATTTATGTTAACCCGCCGAGTGACACGGTCATGCGGGTTGCATATAAATACGTTTATTTTTATACCTATGATGAACTAACAAAGGATTTGTACGTTATGGACACTTGAATGGTCAATTATCTCAAGACACTGGTAATTAAAAATTAAAGTGATATGATAAAAACCATCTAGGGTCCAAATCCTAATAACCCCCCAAAAATGAAAGAAATTGGTTCAGCCGTATTAGCGTGATGAGCTAACAAAGGATTTGTGCGTTCTCTTTTATATAATAGATTTCCTGACATCCCTACTTATCGTAGAAACATGATTGGTACGCCGTTTTCTTTGGCGCAAGGCATTCTTTTCAATGGTACCACTTGCATGTCTCTATCATGTACCATAGTGGAGAAAATTCCCGAAAAAGGAGAGAGGGATTTCCCCCCAAAATTTCCCTTCTTCGGGAATTTTCTCCACTATGGTACACGAAACGCACATGCAAGTAGTACCGTTTGAAATGCTGCTTTACGCCGAAGAGAATGATGTACAATTCATGTTCCTACAATGAACAGTCTTAATGATGAAGCTGATACTATAGAAATTGACTAAATATGTATTATCAAGGGAAAATATGTAAATCGGCTGTAGCATCAAAACTATTCATCCCAGGACCACTCTTTGTATCTCATTCTCTTCACAATGAAGCAATTTTTTAGTAGCATTCGCATGATCGTGTCCTGTAGCAAAGGGGAGATATTCGCGATAAAAAAAGGGATTTTTCAGAAAATACCTTTTTTACACTTTGAGCGGGAATTTACCGCATTTGGTACGTATTAGGGAAATTTGATGGATGCAGTTGGAAACACTGGTTTATTAGAAACAAAACGAGGTATGAACCATGACCCTACGACAAATAGTCTTGACGCAATAGCTGATTGAGTGAGAGTCTATAAAATAGCTCAAAAAGGCCATAATTTAAAAGGGTTAATTGTAGGTGAACGCCTATTTCTATAATCGAAATGTATTAAATGGAATCTACTGTTCAAAATAGGATTGATATTGATTAATAGGAGGTGAACGGCTATATCTATAATCGAAATGTATTAAATTGAATCTACTGTTCAAAATGGGATTGATATTTATTAATTGTAGGAACGCCTATATCTATAATCGAAATGGACGAAACGGGGTCTACTGTTAAAAAGGGGATTGATATCGAGCGCCGAATATGGGGGAATATATTATCTAAAGTAGTATTGAAATTGATTCATTTAACATCCTATCCAGCACTGATACGCATGAGACAGGTCCTAGTGGCTAAAATGGAATCCGAACCATTTTTTTAAAAATGTTTTATCCAAGGCAAGAATGAGCGCCGGAAATAGAACTCTTAGACAACGCGCATTAGCTAACAGCCACTTACACACAAAGAAATCCATAAAATGTGACATGTTTAACACACATATTGTTCTCTCGCAGCTAAAGAACAGTGACTCAACCACCTCCATACATACATTACGAACACCAGCATAGCTATAATGTACTAATTGTAGAAGCTTGTAATCTCTTTATGCGACATTGTAATCCGCCGCTGGGTTTAGTGCTTTCTTTGTGTGCGGAGGACTGGTGAATTTGCATAATTTGAATAAATTACTAAAATCATTAATATGCAAAAATGCAAATGTGGGAGGAATCTGAATATTTAAACTAATATTTACTTTAAATTACTGTAACCTCCTGCCACAAAGTTAATTTAATGGAATCAGTCAGTCGGTAGAGTCTAAAGA
>NW_027656516.1:0-83618 GCF_964235325.1 Thermobia domestica
CCCCTGTCGGTTTTCCTTAAACTCAAAGAAAATGAAGACAAAAGATATAATATTAATACCATATTGAAGTGTACACCTACATCAGTGAACATATACCGGGGGGTAAATCTATCCTAGGATATTCTTACCCCCTGTCGGTTTTCCTTAAACTTAAAGAAAATAAAGACAAAAGATATAATATTAATACCATATTGAAGTGTACATCTACATCAGTGAACATATACCGGGGGGTAAATCTATCCTAGGATATTCTTACCCCCCTGTCGGTTTTCCTTAAACTCAAAGAAAATGAAGACAAAAGATATAATATTAATACCATATTGAAGTGTACATCTACATCAGTGAACATATACCGGGGGGTAAATCTATCCTAGGATATTCTTACCCCCCTGTCGGTTTTCCTTAAACTCAAAGAAAATGAAGACAAAAGATATAATATTAATACCATATTGAAGTGTACATCTACATCAGTGAACATATACCGGGGGGTAAATCTATCCTAGGATATTCTTACCCCCCTGTCGGTTTTCCTTAAACTCAAAGAAAATAAAGACAAAAGATATAATATTAATACCATATTGAAGTGTACACCTACATCAGTGAACATATACCGGGGGGTAAATCTATCCTAGGATATTCTTACCCCCTGTCGGTTTTCCTTAAACTCAAAGAAAATGAAGACAAAAGATATAATATTAATACCATATTGAAGTGTACATCTACATCAGTGAACATATACCGGGGGGGTAAATCTATCCTAGGATATTCTTACCCCCCTGTCGGTTTTCCTTAAACTCAAAGAAAATGAAGACAAAAGATATAATATTAATACCATATTGAAGTGTACATCTACATCAGTGAACATATACCGGGGGTAAATCTATCCTAGGATATTCTTACCCCCCTGTCGGTTTTCCTTAAACTCAAAGAAAATGAAGAGAAAAGATATAATATTAATACCATATTGAAGTGTACATCTACATCAGTGAACATATACCGGGAGGTAAATCTATCCTAGGATATTCTTACCCGCCTGTCGGTTCTCCTTAAACTCAAAGAAAATGAAGACATAAGATATAATATTAATACCATATTGAAGTCTACATCTACATCAGTAAACATATCCCGGGGGGTAAATCTATACTAGGATATTCTTACCCCCCTGTCGGTTTTCCTTAAACACAAAGAAAATGAAGACAAAAGATATAATATTAATACCATATTGAAGTGTACATCTACATCAGTGAACATATACCGGGGGTAAATCTATCCTAGGATATTCTTACCCCCCCGTCGGTTTTCCTTAAACTCAAAGAAAATGAAGACAAAAGATATAATATTAATACCATATTGAAGTGTACACCTACATCAGTGAACATATACCGGGGGGTAAATCTATCCTAGGATATTCTTACCCCCTGTCGGTTTTCCTTAAACTTAAAGAAAATAAAGACAAAAGATATAATATTAATACCATATTGAAGTGTACACCTACATCAGTGAACACATACCGGGGGGTAAATCTATCCTAGGATATTCTTACCCCCCTGTCGGTTTTCCTTAAACTCAAAGAAAATGAAGACAAAAGATATAATATTAATACCATATTGAAGTGTACATCTACATCAGTGAACATATACCGGGGGGTAAATCTATCCTAGGATATTCTTACCCCCCTGTCGGTTTTCCTTAAACTCAAAGAAAATGAAGACAAAAGATATAATATTAATGCCATATTGAAGTGTACATCTAGATCAATGAACATATACCGGGGGGTAAATCTATCCTAGGATATTCTTACCCCAGTGTCGGTTTTCCTTAAACTCAAACAAAATGAAGACAAAAGATATAATATTAATACCATATTGAAATGTACACCTACATCAGTGAACACATACCGGGGGGTAAATCTATTTTAGGATATTCTTACCCCCCTGTCGGTTTTCCTTAAACTCAAAGAAAATGAAGACAAAAGATATAATATTAATACCATATTGAAGTGTACATCTACATCAGTGAACATATACCGGGGGGTAAATCTATCCTAGGATAGTCTTACCCCACTGTTGGTTTTCCTTAAACTCAAAGAAAATGAAGACAAAAGATATAATATTAATACCATATTGAAGTGTACATCTACATCAGTGAACATATACCGGGGGGTAAACCTATCCTAGGATATTCTTACCCCCTGTCGGTTTTCCTTAAACTCAAAGAAAATGAAGACAAAAGATATAATATTAATACCATATTGAAGTGTACATCTACATCAGTGAACATATACCGGGGGTAAATCTATCCTAGGATATTCTTACCCCCTGTCGGTTTTCCTTAAACTTAAAGAAAATAAAGACAAAAGATATAATATTAATACCATATTGAAGTGTACACCCACATCAGTGAACACATACCGGGGGGTAAATCTATCCTAGGATATTCTTACCCCCCTGTCGGTTTTCCTTAAACTCAAAGAAAATGAAGACAAAAGATATAATATTAATACCATATTGAAGTATACATCTACATCAGTGAACATATACCGGGGGGTAAATCTATCCTAGGATATTCTTACCCCCCTGTCGGTTTTCCTTAAACTCAAAGAAAATGAAGACAAAAGATATAATATTAATGCCATATTGAAGTGTACATCTACATCAATGAACATATACCGGGGGGTAAATCTATCCTAGGATATTCTTACCCCAGTGTCGGTTTTCCTTAAACTCAAAGAAAATGAAGACAAAAGATATAATATTAATACCATATTGAAATGTACACCTACATCAGTGAACACATACCGGGGGGTAAATCTATTTTAGGATATTCTTACCCCCCTGTCGGTTTTCCTTAAACTCAAAGAAAATGAAGACAAAAGATATAATATTAATACCATATTGAAGTGTACATCTACATCAGTGAACATATACCGGGGGGTAAATCTATCCTAGGATATTCTTACCCCCTGTCGGTTTTCCTTAAACTCAAAGAAAATGAAGACAAAAGATATAATATTAATACCATATTGAAGTGTACATCTACATCAGTGAACATATACCGTGGGGGTAAATCTATCCTAGGATAGTCTTACCCCCCTGTCGGTTTTCCTTAAACTCAAAGAAAATGAAGACAAAAGATATAATATTAATACCATATTGAAGTGTACATCTACATCAGTGAACATATACCGGGGGGTAAATCTATCGTAGGATATTCTTACCCCCCTGTCTGTTTTCCTTAAACTCAAAGAAAATGAAGAGAAAAGATATAATATTAATACCATATTGAAGTGTACATCTACATCAGGAAACATATACCGGGGGGTAAATCTATCCTAGGATATTCTTACCCCCCTGTCGGTTCTCCTTAAACTCAAAGAAAATGAAGACATAAGATATAATATTAATACCATATTGAAGTCTACATCTACATCAGTGAACATATCCCGGGGGGTAAATCTATACTAGGATATTCTTACCCCCCGTCGGTTTTCCTTAAACACAAAGAAAATGAAGACAAAAGATATAATATTAATACCATATTGAAGTGTACATCTACATCAGTGAACATATACCGGGGGGTAAATCTATCCTAGGATATTCTTACCCCCCTGTCGGTTTTCCTTAAACTTAAAGAAAATAAAGACAAAAGATATAATATTAATACTATATTGAAGTCTACACCTACATCAGTGAACACATACCGGGGGGTAAATCTATCCTAGGATATTCTTACCCCCCTGTCGGTTTTCCTTAAACTCAAAGAAAATGAAGACAAAAGATATAATATTAATACCATATTGAAGTGTACATCTACATCAGTGAACATATACCGGGTGGTAAATCTATCCTAGGATATTCTTACCCCCCTGTCGGTTTTCCTTAAACTCAAAGAAAATGAAGACAAAAGATATAATATTAATACCATATTGAAGTGTACATCTACATCAGTGAACATATACCCGGGGGGTAAATCTATCCTAGGATATTCTTACCCCCCTGTCGGTTTTCCTTAAACTCAAAGAAAATGAAGACAAAAGATATAATATTAATACCATATTGAAGTGTACACCTACATCAGTGAACATATACCGGGGGGTAAATCTATCCTAGGATATTCTTACCCCCTGTCGGTTTTCCTTAAACTTAAAGAAAATAAAGACAAAAGATATAATATTAATACCATATTGAAGTGTACACCTACATCAGTGAACACATACCGGGGGTTAAATCTATCCTAGGATATTCTTACCCCAGTGTCGGTTTTCCTTAAACTCAAACAAAATGAAGACAAAAGATATAATATTAATACCATATTGAAATGTACACCTACATCAGTGAACACATACCGGGGGGTAAATCTATTTTAGGATATTCTTACCCCCCTGTCGGTTTTCCTTAAACTCAAAGAAAATGAAGACAAAAGATATAATATTAATACCATATTGAAGTGTACATCTACATCAGTGAACATATACCGGGGGGGTAAATCTATCCTAGGATAGTCTTACCCCCCTGTCGGTTTTCCTTAAACTCAAAGAAAATGAAGACAAAAGATATAATATTAATACCATATTGAAGTCTACATCTACATCAGTAAACATATCCCGGGGGGTAAATCTATCCTAGGATATTCTTACCCCCCTGTCGGTTT
This sequence comes from Thermobia domestica, assembly GCF_964235325.1. Lineage (NCBI taxonomy): Eukaryota > Metazoa > Arthropoda > Insecta > Zygentoma > Lepismatidae > Thermobia > Thermobia domestica. The sequence continues at coordinate 4,651 of NW_027656516.1, forward strand.
TCCTTAAACACAAAGAAAATGAAGACAAAAGATATAATATTAATACCATATTGAAGTGTACATCTACATCAGTGAACATATAACGGGGGGTAAATCTATCCTAGGATATTCTTACCCCCCCGTCGGTTTTCTTTAAACTCAAAGAAAATGAAGACAAAAGATATAATATTAATACCATATTGAAGTGTACACCTACATCAGTGAACATATACCGGGGGGTAAATCTATCCTAGGATATTCTTACCCCCTGTCGGTTTTCCTTAAACTTAAAGAAAATAAAGACAAAAGATATAATATTAATACCATATTGAAGTGTACACCTACATCAGTGAACACATACCGGGGGGTAAATCTATCCTAGGATATTCTTACCACCCTGTCGGTTTTCCTTAAACTCAAAGAAAATGAAGACAAAAGATATAATATTAATACCATATTGAAGTGTACATCTACATCAGTGAACATATACCGGGGGGTAAATCTATCCTAGGATATTCTTACCCCCCTGTCGGTTTTCCTTAAACTCAAAGAAAATGAAGACAAAAGATATAATATTAATGCCATATTGAAGTGTACATCTAGATCAATGAACATATACCGGGGGGTAAATCTATCCTAGGATATTCTTACCCCAGTGTCGGTTTTCCTTAAACTCAAACAAAATGAAGACAAAAGATATAATATTAATACCATATTGAAATGTACACTTACATCAGTGAACACATACCGGGGGGTAAATCTATTTTAGGATATTCTTACCCCCCTGTCGGTTTTCCTTAAACTCAAAGAAAATGAAGACAAAAGATATAATATTAATACCATATTGAAGTGTACATCTACATCAGTGAACATATACCGGGGGGTAAATCTATCCTAGGATAGTCTTACCCCCCTGTCGGTTTTCCTTAAACTCAAAGAAAATGAAGACAAAAGATATAATATTAATACCATATTGAAGTGTACATCTACATCAGTGAACATATACCGGGGGGTAAATCTATCCTAGGATATTCTTACCCCCCTGTCGGTTTTCCTTAAACTCAAAGAAAATGAAGACAAAAGATATAATATTAATACCATATTGAAGTGTACATCTACATCAGTGAACATATACCGGGGGGTAAATCTATCCTAGGATATTCTTACCCCCTGTCGGTTTTCCTTAAACTCAAAGAAAATGAAGACAAAAGATATAATATTAATACCATATTGAAGTGTACATTTACATCAGTGAACATATACCGGGTGGTAAATCTATCCTAGGATAGTCTTACCCCCCTGTCGGTTTTCCTTAAACTCAAAGAAAATGAAGACAAAAGATATAATATTAATACCATATTGAAGTGTACATCTACATCAGTAAACATATACCGGGGGGTAAATCTATCCTAGGATATTCTTACCCCCCTGTCGGTTTTCCATAAACACAAAGAAAATGAAGACAAAAGATATAATATTAATACCATATTGAAGTGTACATCTACATCAGTGAACATATACCGGGGGGTAAATCTATCCTAGGATATTATTACCCCCCTGTCGGTTTTCCTTAAACTCAAAGAAAATGAAGACAAAAGATATAATATTAATACCATATTGAAGTATACATCTACATCAGTGAACATATACCGGGAGGTAAGTCTATCCTAGGATATTCTTACCCCCTGTCGGTTTTCCTTAAACTCAAAGAAAATAAAGACAAAAGATATAATATTAATACCATATTGAAGTGTACATCTACATCAATGAACATATACCGGGGGGTAAATCTATCCTAGGATATTCTTACCCCCCTGTCGGTTTTCCTTAAACTCAAAGAAAATGAAGACAAAAGATATAATATTAATACCATATTGAAGTGTACATCTACATCAGTGAACATATACCGGGGGGGTAAATCTATCCTAGGATAGTCTTACCCCCCTGTCGGTTTTCCTTAAACTCAAAGAAAATGAAGACAAAAGATATAATATTAATACCATATTGAAGTGTACATCTACATCAGTGAACATATACCGGGGGGTAAATCTATCGTAGGATATTCTTACCCCCCTGTCGGTTTTCCTTAAACTCGAAGAAAATGAAGAGAAAAGATATAATATTAATACCATATTGAAGTGTACATCTACATCAGTGAACATATACCGGGGGGTAAATCTATCCTAGGATATTCTTACCCGCCTGTCGGTTCTCCTTAAACTCAAAGAAAATGAAGACATAAGATATAATATTAATACCATATTGAAGTCTACATCTACATCAGTAAACATATCCCGGGGGGTAAATCTATACTAGGATATTCTTACCCCCCTGTCGGTTTTCCTTAAACACAAAGAAAATGAAGACAAAAGATATAATATTAATACCATATTGAAGTGTACATCTACATCAGTGAACATATACCGGGGGGTAAATCTATCCTAGGATATTCTTACCCCCCCGTCGGTTTTCCTTAAACTCAAAGAAAATGAAGACAAAAGATATAATATTAATACCATATTGAAGTGTACACCTACATCAGTGAACATATACCGGGGGGTAAATCTATCCTAGGATATTCTTACCCCCTGTCGGTTTTCCTTAAACTTAAAGAAAATAAAGACAAAAGATATAATATTAATACCATATTGAAGTGTACACCTACATCAGTGAACACATACCGGGGGGTAAATCTATCCTAGGATATTCTTACCACCCTGTCGGTTTTCCTTAAACTCAAAGAAAATGAAGACAAAAAATATAATATTAATACCATATTGAAGTGTACATCTACATCAGTGAACATATACCGGGGGGTAAATCTATCCTAGGATATTCTTACCCCCCTGTCGGTTTTCCTTAAACTCAAAGAAAATGAAGACAAAAGATATAATATTAATGCCATATTGAAGTGTACATCTAGATCAATGAACATATACCGGGGGGTAAATCTATCCTAGGATATTCTTACCCCAGTGTCGGTTTTCCTTAAACTCAAACAAAATGAAGACAAAAGATATAATATTAATACCATATTGAAATGTACACCTACATCAGTGAACACATACCGGGGGGTAAATCTATTTTAGGATATTCTTACACCCCTGTCGGTTTTCCTTAAACTCAAAGAAAATGAAGACAAAAGATATAATATTAATACCATATTGAAGTGTACATCTACATCAGTGAACATATACCGGGGGGGTAAATCTATCCTAGGATAGTCTTACCCCCCTGTCGGTTTTCCTTAAACTCAAAGAAAATGAAGACAAAAGATATAATATTAATACCATATTGAAGTGTACATCTACATCAGTGAACATATACCGGGGGGTAAATCTGTCCTAGGATATTCTTACCCCCCTGTCGGTTTTCCTTAAACTCAAAGAAAATGAAGACAAAAGATATAATATTAATACCATATTGAAGTGTACATCTACATCAGTGAACATATACCGGGGGGTAAATCTATCCTAGGATATTCTTACCCCCTGTCGGTTTTCCTTAAACTCAAAGAAAATGAAGACAAAAGATATAATATTAATACCATATTGAAGTGTACATCTACATCAGTGAACATATACCGGGTGGTAAATCTATCCTAGGATAGTCTTACCCCCCTGTCGGTTTTCCTTAAACTCAAAGAAAATGAAGACAAAAGATATAATATTAATACCATATTGAAGTGTACATCTACATCAGTGAACATATACCGGGGGTAAATCTATCGTTGGATATTCTTACCCCCCCGTCGGTTTTCCTTAAACTCAAAGAAAATGAAGAGAAAAGATATAATATTAATACCATATTGAAGTGTACATCTACATCAGTGAACATATACCGGGGGGTAAATCTATCCTAGGATATTCTTACCCGCCTGTCGGTTCTCCTTAAACTCAAAGAAAATGAAGACATAAGATATAATATTAATACCATATTGAAGTCTACATCTACATCAGTAAACATATCCCGGGGGGTAAATCTATACTAGGATATTCTTACTCCCCTGTCGGTTTTCCTTAAACACAAAGAAAATGAAGACAAAAGATATAATATTAATACCATATTGAAGTGTACATCTACATCAGTGAACATATACCGGGGGGTAAATCTATCCTAGGATATTCTTACCCCCCCGTCGGTTTTCCTTAAACTCAAAGAAAATGAAGACAAAAGATATAATATTAATACCATATTGAAGTGTACACCTACATCAGTGAACATATACCGGGGGGTAAATCTATCCTAGGATATTCTTACCCCCTGTCGGTTTTCCTTAAACTTAAAGAAAATAAAGACAAAAATATAATATTAATACCATATTGAAGTGTACACCTACATCAGTGAACACATACCGGGGGGTAAATCTATCCTAGGATATTCTTACCCCCCTGTCGGTTTTCCTTAAACTCAATGAAAATGAAGACAAAAGATATAATATTAATACCATATTGAAGTGTACATCTACATCAGTGAACATATACCGGGGGGTAAATCTATCCTAGGATATTCTTACCCCCCTGTCGGTTTTCCTTAAACTCAAAGAAAATGAAGACAAAAGATATAATATTAATGCCATATTGAAGTGTACATCTAGATCAATGAACATATACCGGGGGGTAAATCTATCTTAGGATATACTTACCCCAGTGTCGGTTTTCCTTAAACTCAAAGAAAATGAAGACAAAAGATATAATATTAATACCATATTGAAATGTACACCTACATCAGTGAACACATACCGGGGGGTAAATCTATTTTAGGATATTCTTACCCCCCTGTCGGTTTTCCTTAAACTCAAAGAAAATGAAGACAAAAGATATAATATTAATACCATATTGAAGTGTACATCTACATCAGTGAACATATACCGGGGGGTAAATCTATCCTAGGATAGTCTTACCCCCCTGTCGGTTTTCCTTAAACTCAAAGAAAATGAAGACAAAAGATATAATATTAATACCATATTGAAGTGTACATCTACATCAGTGAACATATACCGGGGGGTAAATCTATCCTAGGATATTCTTACCCTCTGTCGGTTTTCCTTAAACTCAAAGAAAATGAAGACAAAAGATATAATATTAATACCATATTGAAATGTACACCTACATCAGTGAACACATACCGGGGGGTAAATCTATTTTAGGATATTCTTACCCCCCTGTCGGTTTTCCTTAAACTCAAAGAAAATGAAGACAAAAGATATAATATTAATACCATATTGAAGTGTACACCTACATCAGTGAACATATACCGCGGGGTAAATCTATCCTAGGATATTCTTACCCCCTGTCGGTTTTCCTTAAACTTAAAGAAAATAAAGACAAAAGATATAATATTAATACCATATTGAAGTGTACACCTACATCAGTGAACACATACCGGGGGTTAAATCTATCCTAGGATATTCTTACCCCCCTGTCGGTTTTCCTTAAACTCAAAGAAAATGAAGACAAAAGATATAATATTAATACCATATTGAAGTGTACATCTACATCAGTAAACATATACCGGGGGGTAAATCTATCCTAGGATATTCTTACCCCCCTGTCGGTTTTCCATAAACACAAAGAAAATGAAGACAAAAGATATAATATTAATACCATATTGAAGTGTACATCTACATCAGTGAACATATACCGGGGGGTAAATCTATCCTAGGATATTATTACCCCCCTGTCGGTTTTCCTTAAACTCAAAGAAAATGAAGACAAAAGATATAATATTAATACCATATTGAAGTATACATCTACATCAGTGAACATATACCGGGAGGTAAATCTATCCTAGGATATTCTTACCCCCTGTCGGTTTTCCTTAAACTCAAAGAAAATAAAGACAAAAGATATAATATTAATACCATATTGAAGTGTACATCTACATCAATGAACATATACCGGGGGGTAAATCTATCCTAGGATATTCTTACCCCCTGTCGGTTTTCCTTAAACTCAAAGAAAATGAAGACAAAAGATATAATATTAATACCATATTGAAGTGTACATCTACATCAGTGAACATATACCGGGGGGGTAAATCTATCCTAGGATAGTCTTACCCCCCTGTCGGTTTTCCTTAAACTCAAAGAAAATGAAGACAAAAGATATAATATTAATACCATATTGAAGTGTACATCTTCATCAGTGAACATATACCGGGGGGTAAATCTATCGTAGGATATTCTTACCCCCCTGTCGGTTTTCCTTAAACTCAAAGAAAATGAAGAGAAAAGATATAATATTAATACCATATTGAAGTGTAGATCTACATCAGTGAACATATACCGGGGGGTAAATCTATCCTAGGATATTCTTACCCGCCTGTCGGTTCTCCTTAAACTCAAAGAAAATGAAGACATAAGATATAATATTAATACCATATTGAAGTCTACATCTACATCAGTAAACATATCCCGGGGGGTAAATCTATACTAGGATATTCTTACCCCCCTGTCGGTTTTCCTTAAACACAAAGAAAATGAAGACAAAAGATATAATATTAATACCATATTGAAGTGTACATCTACATCAGTGAACATATACCGGGGGGTAAATCTATCCTAGGATATTCTTACCCCCTGTCGGTTTTCCTTAAACTCAAAGAAAATGAAGACAAAAGATATAATATTAATACCATATTGAAGTGTACACCTACATCAGTGAACATATACCGGGGGGTAAATCTATCCTAGGATATTCTTACCCCCTGTCGGTTTTCCTTAAACTTAAAGAAAATAAAACAAAAGATATAATATTAATACCATATTGAAGTGTACACCTACATCAGTGAACACATACCGGGGGGTAAATCTATCCTAGGATATTCTTACCACCCTGTCGGTTTTCCTTAAACTCAAAGAAAATGAAGACAAAAGATATAATATTAATACCATATTGAAGTGTACATCTACATCAGTGAACATATACCGGGGGGTAAATCTATCCTAGGATATTCTTACCCCCCTGTCGGTTTTCCTTAAACTCAAAGAAAATGAAGACAAAAGATATAATATTAATGCCATATTGAAGTGTACATCTAGATCAATGAACATATACCGGGGGGTAAATCTATCCTAGGATATTCTTACCCCAGTGTCGGTTTTCCTTAAACTCAAACAAAATGAAGACAAAAGATATAATATTAATACCATATTGAAATGTACACCTACATCAGTGAACACATACCGGGGGGTAAATCTATTTTAGGATATTCTTACCCCCCTGTCGGTTTTCCTTAAACTCAAAGAAAATGAAGACAAAAGATATAATATTAATACCATATTGAAGTGTACATCTACATCAGTGAACATATACCGGGGGGGTAAATCTATCCTAGGATAGTCTTACCCCCCTGTCGGTTTTCCTTAAACTCAAAGAAAATGAAGACAAAAGATATAATATTAATACCATATTGAAGTGTACATCTACATCAGTGAACATATACCGGGGGGTAAATCTATCCTAGGATATTCTTACCCCCCTGTCGGTTTTCCTTAAACTCAAAGAAAATGAAGACAAAAGATATAATATTAATACCATATTGAAGTGTACATCTACATCAGTGAACATATACCGGGGGGTAAATCTATCCTAGGATATTCTTACCCCCTGTCGGTTTTCCTTAAACTCAAAGAAAATGAAGACAAAAGATATAATATTAATACCATATTGAAGTGTACATCTACATCAGTGAACATATACCGGGTGGTAAATCTATCCTAGGATAGTCTTTCCCCCCTGTCGGTTTTCCTTAAACTCAAAGAAAATGAAGACAAAAGATATAATATTAATACCATATTGAAGTGTACATCTACATCAGTGAACATATACCGGGGGTAAATCTATCGTAGGATATTCTTACCCCCCTGTCGGTTTTCCTTAAACTCAAAGAAAATGAAGAGAAAAGATATAATATTAATACCATATTGAAGTGTACATCTACATCAGTGAACATATACCGGGGGGTAAATCTATCCTAGGATATTCTTACCCGCCTGTCGGTTCTCCTTAAACTCAAAGAAAATGAAGACATAAGATATAATATTAATACCATATTGAAGTCTACATCTACATCAGTAAACATATCCCGGGGGGTAAATCTATACTAGGATATTCTTACTCCCCTGTCGGTTTTCCTTAAACACAAAGAAAATGAAGACAAAAGATTTAATATTAATACCATATTGAAGTGTACATCTACATCAGTGAACATATACCGGGGGGTAAATCTATCCTAGGATATTCTTACCCCCCCGTCGGTTTTCCTTAAACTCAAAGAAAATGAAGACAAAAGATATAATATTAATACCATATTGAAGTGTACACCTACATCAGTGAACATATACCGGGGGGTAAATCTATCCTAGGATATTCTTACCCCCTGTCGGTTTTCCTTAAACTTAAAGAAAATAAAGACAAAAATATAATATTAATACCATATTGAAGTGTACACCTACATCAGTGAACACATACCGGGGGGTAAATCTATCCTAGGATATTCTTACCCCCCTGTCGGTTTTCCTTAAACTCAAAGAAAATGAAGACAAAAGATATAATATTAATACCATATTGAAGTGTACATCTACATCAGTGAACATATACCGGGGGGTAAATCTATCCTAGGATATTCTTACCCCCCTGTCGGTTTTCCTTAAACTCAAAGAAAATGAAGACAAAAGATATAATATTAATGCCATATTGAAGTGTACATCTAGATCAATGAACATATACCGGGGGTAAATCTATCTTAGGATATTCTTACCCCAGTGTCGGTTTTCCTTAAACTCAAAGAAAATGAAGACAAAAGATATAATATTAATACCATATTGAAATGTACACCTACATCAGTGAACACATACCGGGGTGTAAATCTATTTTAGGATATTCTTACCCCCCTGTCGGTTTTCCTTAAACTCAAAGAAAATGAAGACAAAAGATATAATATTAATACCATATTGAAGTGTACATCTACATCAGTGAACATATACCGGGGGGTAAATCTATCCTAGGATAGTCTTACCCCCCTGTCGGTTTTCCTTAAACTCAAAGAAAATGAAGACAAAAGATATAATATTAATACCATATTGAAGTGTACATCTACATCAGTGAACATATACCGGGGGGTAAATCTATCCTAGGATATTCTTACCCTCTGTCGGTTTTCCTTAAACTCAAAGAAAATGAAGACAAAAGATATAATATTAATACCATATTGAAATGTACACCTACATCAGTGAACACATACCGGGGGGTAAATCTATTTTAGGATATTCTTACCCCCCTGTCGGTTTTCCTTAAACTCAAAGAAAATGAAGACAAAAGATATAATATTAATACCATATTGAAGTGTACATCTACATCAGTGAACATATACCGGGGGGTAAATCTATCCTAGGATATTCTTACCCCCTGTCGGTTTTCCTTAAACTCAAAGAAAATGAAGACAAAAGATATAATATTAATACCATATTGAAGTGTACATCTACATCAGTGAAAATATACCGTGGGGGTAAATCTATCCTAGGATAGTCTTACCCCCCTGTCGGTTTTCCTTAAACTCAAAGAAAATGAAGACAAAAGATATAATATTAATACCATATTGAAGTGTACATCTACATCAGTGAACATATACCGGGGGGTAAATCTATCGTAGGATATTCTTACCCCCCTGTCTGTTTTCCTTAAACTCAAAGAAAATGAAGAGAAAAGATATAATATTAATACCATATTGAAGTGTACATCTACATCAGTAAACATATACCGGGGGGTAAATCTATCCTAGGATATTCTTACCCCCCTGTCGGTTCTCCTTAAACTCAAAGAAAATGAAGACATAAGATATAATATTAATACCATATTGAAGTCTACATCTACATCAGTAAACATATCCCGGGGGGTAAATCTATACTAGGATATTCTTACCCCTTTCGGTTTTCCTTAAACACAAAGAAAATGAAAACAAAAGATATAATATTAATACCATATTGAAGTGTACATCTACATCAGTGAACATATACCGGGGGGTAAATCTATCCTAGGATATTCTTACCCCCCTGTCGGTTTTCCTTAAACTCAAAGAAAATGAAGACAAAAGATATAATATTAATACCATATTGAAGTGTACACCTACATCAGTGAACATATACCGGGGGGTAAATCTATCCTAGGATATTCTTACCCCCTGTCGGTTTTCCTTAAACTTAAAGAAAATAAAGACAAAAGATATAATATTAATACCATATTGAAGTCTACACCTACATCAGTGAACACATACCAGGGGGTAAATCTATCCTAGGATATTCTTACCCCCCTGTCGGTTTTCCTTAAACTCAAAGAAAATGAAGACAAAAGATATAATATTAATACCATATTGAAGTGTACATCTACATCAGTGAACATATACCGGGTGGTAAATCTATCCTAGGATATTCTTACCCCCCTGTCGGTTTTCCTTAAACACAAAGAAAATGAAGACAAAAGATATAATATTAATACCATATTGAAGTGTACATCTACATCAGTGAACATATACCCGGGGGTAAATCTATCCTAGGATATTCTTACCCCCCTGTCGGTTTTCCTTAAACTCAAAGAAAATGAAGACAAAAGATATAATATTAATACCATATTGAAGTGTACACCTACATCAGTGAACATATACCGGGGGGTAAATCTATCCTAGGATATTCTTACCCCCTGTCGGTTTTCCTTAAACTTAAAGAAAATAAAGACAAAAGATATAATATTAATACCATATTGAAGTGTACATCTACATCAGTGAACACATACCGGGGGTTAAATCTATCCTAGGATATTCTTACCCCCTGTCGGTTTTCCTTAAACTCAAAGAAATTGAAGACAAAAGATATAATATTAATACCATATTGAAGTGTACATCTACATCAGTAAACATATACCGGGGGGTAAATCTATCCTAGGATATTCTTACCCCCCTGTCGGTTTTCCATAAACACAAAGAAAATGAAGACAAAAGATATAATATTAATACCATATTGAAGTGTACATCTACATCAGTGAACATATACCGGGGGGTAAATCTATCCTAGGATATTCTTACCCCCCTGTCGGTTTTCCTTAAACTCAAAGAAAATGAAGAGAAAAGATATAATATTAATACTATATTGAAGTGTACATCTACATCAGTGAACATATACCGGGGGGTAAATCTATCCTAGGATATTCTTACCCGCCTGTCGGTTCTCCTTAAACTCAAAGAAAATGAAGACAAAAGATATAATATTAATACCATATTGAAGTGTACACCTACATCAGTGAACACATACCGGGGGGTAAATCTATTTTAGGATATTCTTACCCCCCTGTCGGTTTTCCTTAAACTCAAAGAAAATGAAGAGAAAAGATATAATATTAATACCATATTGAAGTGTACATCTACATCAGTGAACATATACCGGGGGGTAAATCTATCCTAGGATATTCTTACCCCCTGTCGGTTTTCCTTAAACTCAAAGAAAATGAAGACAAAAGATATAATATTAATACCATATTGAAGTGTACATCTACATCAGTGAACATATACCGTGGGGGTAAATCTATCCTAGGATAGTCTTACCCCCCTGTCGGTTTTCCTTAAACTCAAAGAAAATGAAGACAAAAGATATAATATTAATACCATATTGAAGTGTACATCTACATCAGTGAACATATACCGGGGGGTAAATCTATCGTAGGATATTCTTACCCCCTGTCTGTTTTCCTTAAACTCAAAGAAAATGAAGAGAAAAGATATAATATTAATACCATGTTGAAGTGTACATCTACATCAGTAAACATATACCGGGGGGTTAATCTATCCTAGGATATTCTTACCCCCCTGTCGGTTCTCCTTAAACTCAAAGAAAATGAAGACATAAGATATAATATTAATACCATATTGAAGTCTACATCTACATCAGTAAACATATACCGGGGGGTAAATCTATCCTAGGATATTCTTACCCCCCTGTCGGTTTTCCTTAAACACAAAGAAAATGAAGACAAAAGATATAATATTAATACCATATTGAAGTGTACATCTACATCAGTGAACATATACCGGGGGGTAAATCTATCCTAGGATATTCTTACCCCCCTGTCGGTTTTCCTTAAACTCAAAGAAAATGAAGACAAAAGATATAATATTAATACCATATTGAAGTGTACACCTACATCAGTGAACATATATCGGGGGGTAAATCTATCCTAGGATATTCTTACCCCCTGTCGGTTTTCCTTAAACTTAAAGAAAATAAAGACAAAAGATATAATATTAATACCATATTGAAGTCTACACCTACATCAGTGAACACATACCGGGGGGTAAATCTATCCTAGGATATTCTTACCCACCTGTCGGTTTTCCTTAAACTCAAAGAAAATGAAGACAAAAGATATAATATTAATACCATATTGAAGTGTACATCTACATCAGTGAACATATACCGGGTGGTAAATCTATCCTAGGATATTCTTACCCCCCTGTCGGTTTTCCTTAAACTCAAAGAAAATGAAGACAAAAGATATAATATTAATACCATATTGAAGTGTACACCTACATCAGTGAACATATACCGGGGGGTAAATCTATCCTAGGATATTCTTACCCCCTGTCGGTTTTCCTTAAACTTAAAGAAAATAAAGACAAAAGATATAATATTAATACCATATTGAAGTGTACGCCTACATCAGTGAACACATACCGGGGGTTAAATCTATCCTAGGATATTCTTACCCCCTGTCGGTTTTCCTTAAACTCAAAGAAATTGAAGACAAAAGATATAATATTAATACCATATTGAAGTGTACATCTACATCAGTAAACATATACCGGGGGGTAAATCTATCCTAGGATATTCTTACCCCCCTGTCGGTTTTCCATAAACACAAAGAAAATGAAGACAAAAGATATAATATTAATACCATATTGAAGTGTACATCTACATCAGTGAACATATACCGGGGGGTAAATCTATCCTAGGATATTCTTACCCCCCTGTCGCTTTTCCTTAAACTCAAAGAAAATGAAGAGAAAAGATATAATATTAATACTATATTGAAGTGTACATCTACATCAGTGAACATATACCGGGGGGTAAATCTATCCTAGGATATTCTTACCCGCCTGTCGGTTCTCCTTAAACTCAAAGAAAATGAAGACAAAAGATATAATATTAATACCATATTGAAGTGTACACCTACATCAGTGAACACATACCGGGGGGTAAATCTATTTTAGGATATTCTTACCCCCCTGTCGGTTTTCCTTAAACTCAAAGAAAATGAAGAGAAAAGATATAATATTAATACCATATTGAAGTGTACATCTACATCAGTGAACATATACCGGGGGGTAAATCTATCCTAGGATATTCTTACCCCCTGTCGGTTTTCCTTAAACTCAAAGAAAATGAAGACAAAAGATATAATATTAATACCATATTGAAGTGTACATCTACATCAGTGAACATATACCGGGGGGTAAATCTATCGTAGGATATTCTTACCCCCCTGTCTGTTTTCCTTAAACTCAAAGAAAATGAAGAGAAAAGATATAATATTAATACCATGTTGAAGTGTACATCTACATCAGTAAACATATACCGGGGGGTAAATCTATCCTAGGATATTCTTACCCCCCTGTCGGTTCTCCTTAAACTCAAAGAAAATGAAGACATAAGATATAATATTAATACCATATTGAAGTCTACATCTACATCAGTAAACATATCCCGGGGGGTAAATCTATACTAGGATATTCTTACCCCCTGTCGGTTTTCCTTAAACACAAAGAAAATGAAGACAAAAGATATAATATTAATACCATATTGAAGTGTACATCTACATCAGTGAACATATACCGGGGGGTAAATCTATCCTAGGATATTCTTACCCCCCTGTCGGTTTTCCTTAAACTCAAAGAAAATGAAGACAAAAGATATAATATTAATACCATATTGAAGTGTACACCTACATCAGTGAACATATATCGGGGGGTAAATCTATCCTAGGATAATCTTACCCCCTGTCGGTTTTCCTTAAACTTAAAGAAAATAAAGACAAAAGATATAATATTAATACCATATTGAAGTCTACACCTACATCAGTGAACACATACCGGGGGGTAAATCTATCCTAGGATATTCTTACCCCCCTGTCGGTTTTCCTTAAACTCAAAGAAAATGAAGACAAAAGATATAATATTAATACCATATTGAAGTGTACATCTACATCAGTGAACATATACCGGGTGGTAAATCTATCCTAGGATATTCTTACCCCCCTGTCGGTTTTCCTTAAACACAAAGAAAATGAAGACAAAAGATATAATATTAATACCATATTGAAGTGTACATCTACATCAGTGAACATATACCCGGGGGTAAATCTATCCTAGGATATTCTTACCCCCCTGTCGGTTTTCCTTAAACTCAAAGAAAATGAAGACAAAAGATATAATATTAATAACATATTGAAGTGTACACCTACATCAGTGAACATATACCGGGGGGTAAATCTATCCTAGGATATTCTTACCCCCTGTCGGTTTTCCTTAAACTTAAAGAAAATAAAGACAAAAGATATAATATTAATACCATATTGAAGTGTACACCTACATCAGTGAACACATACCGGGGGTTAAATCTATCCTAGGATATTCTTACCCCCCTGTCGGTTTTCCTTAAACTCAAAGAAAATGAAGACAAAAGATATAATATTAATACCATATTGAAGTGTACATCTACATCAGTGAACATATACCGGGGGGTAAATCTATCCTAGGATATTCTTACCCCCCTGTCGGTTTTCCATAAACACAAAGAAAATGAAGACAAAAGATATAATATTAATACCATATTGAAGTGTACATCTACATCAGTGAACATATACCGGGGGGTAAATCTATCCTAGGATATTCTTACCCCCCTGTCGATTTTCCTTAAACTCAAAGAAAATGAAGAGAAAAGATATAATATTAATACTATATTGAAGTGTACATCTACATCAGTGAACATATATCGCGGGGTAAATCTATCCTAGGATATTCTTACCCGCCTGTCGGTTCTCCTTAAACTCAAAGAAAATGAAGACATAAGATATAATATTAATACCATATTGAAGTCTACATCTACATCAGTAAACATATCCCGGGGGGTAAATCTATACTAGGATATTCTTACCCCCTGTCGGTTTTCCTTAAACACAAAGAAAATGAAGACAAAAGATATAATATTAATACCATATTGAAGTGTACATCTACATCAGTGAACATATACCGGGGGTAAATCTATCCTAGGATATTCTTACCCCCCCGTCGGTTTTCCTTAAACTCAAAGAAAATGAAGACAAAAGATATAATATTAATACCATATTGAAGTGTACACCTACATCAGTGAACATATACCGGGGGGTAAATCTATCCTAGGATATTCTTACCCCCTGTCGGTTTTCCTTAAACTTAAAGAAAATAAAGGCAAAAGATATAATATTAATACCATATTGAAGTGTACACCTACATCAGTGAACACATACCGGGGGGTAAATCTATCCTAGGATATTCTTACCCCCCTGTCGGTTTTCCTTAAACTCAAAGAAAATGAAGGCAAAAGATATAATATTAATACCATATTGAAGTGTACATCTACATCAGTGAACATATACCGGGGGGTAAATCTATCCTAGGATATTCTTACCCCCTGTCGGTTTTCCTTAAACTCAAAGAAAATGAAGACAAAAGATATAATATTAATGCCATATTGAAGTGAACATCTAGATCAATGAACATATACCGGGGGGTAAATCTATCCTAGGATATTCTTACCCCAGTGTCGGTTTTCCTTAAACTCAAACAAAATGAAGACAAAAGATATAATATTAATACCATATTGAAATGTACACCTACATCAGTGAACACATACCGGGGGGTAAATCTATTTTAGGATATTCTTACCCCCCTGTCGGTTTTCCTTAAACTCAAAGAAAATGAAGACAAAAGATATAATATTAATACCATATTGAAGTGTACATCTACATCAGTGAACATATACCGGGGGGGTAAATCTATCCTAGGATAGTCTTACCCCCCTGTCGGTTTTCCTTAAACTCAAAGAAAATGAAGACAAAAGATATAATATTAATACCATATTGAAGTGTACATCTACATCAGTGAACATATACCGGGGGGTAAATCTATCCTAGGATATTCTTACCCCCCTGTCAGTTTTCCTTAAACTCAAAGAAAATGAAGACAAAAGATATAATATTAATACCATATTGAAGTGTACATCTACATCAGTGAACATATACCGGGGGGTAAATCTATCCTAGGATATTCTTACCCCCCTGTCGGTTTTCCTTAAACTCAAAGAAAATGAAGACAAAAGATATAATATTAATGCCATATTGAAGTGAGACATCTAGAGCAATGAACATATACCGGGGGGTAAATCTATCCTAGGATATTCTTACCCGCAGTGTCGGTTTTCCTTAAACTCAAACAAAATGAAGACAAAAGATATAATATTAATACCATATTGAAATGTACACCTACATCAGTGAACACATACCGGGGGTAAATCTATTTTAGGATATTCTTACCCCCCTGTCGGTTTTCCTTAAACTCAAAGAAAATGAAGACAAAAGATATAATATTAATACCATATTGAAGTGTACATCTACATCAGTGAACATATACCGGGGGGGTAAATCTATTTTAGGATATTCTTACCCCCCTGTCGGTTTTCCTTAAACTCAAAGAAAATGAAGACAAAAGATATAATATTAATACCATATTGAAGTGTACATCTACATCAGTGAACATATACCGGGGGTAAATCTATCCTAGGATATTCTTACCCCCCTGTCAGTTTTCCTTAAACTCAAAGAAAATGAAGACAAAAGATATAATATTAATACCATATTGAAGTGTACATCTACATCAGTGAACATATACCGGGGGGTAAATCTATCCTAGGATATTCTTACCCCCCTGTCGGTTTTCCTTAAACTCAAAGAAAATGAACACAAAAGATATAATATTAATACCATATTGAAGTGTACATCTACATCAGTGAACATATACCGGGGGGGTAAATCTATCCTAGGATAGTCTTACCCCCCTGTCGGTTTTCCTTAAACTCAAAGAAAATGAAGACAAAAGATATAATATTAATACCATATTGAAGTGTACATCTACATCAGTGAACATATACCGGGGGGTAAATCTATCCTAGGATATTCTTACCCCCCTGTCGGTTTTCCTTAAACTCAAAGAAAATGAAGACAAAATATATAATATTAATGCCATATTGAAGTGTACATCTACATCAATGAACATATACCGGGGGGTAAATCTATCCTAGGATATTCTTACCCCAGTGTCGGTTTTCCTTAAACTCAAAGAAAATGAAGACAAAAGATATAATATTAATACCATATTGAAATGTACACCTACATCAGTGAACACATACCGGGGGGTAAATCTATTTTAGGATATTCTTACCCCCTGTCGGTTTTCCTTAAACTCAAAGAAAATGAAGACAAAAGATATAATATTAATACCATATTGAAGTGTACATCTACATCAGTGAACATATACCGGGGGGGTAAATCTATCCTAGGATATTCAACCGCCCTGTCGGTTTTCCTTGAACTCAAAGGAAATAATCAAATCTCATTTTTTCTTTCAGTATCACGTGGTGTTGTTTGATTTCTTGGTCGTTTGTATTTCCTATACACTGGAAAATTTGACATCCAACTAGGTGTTTTGTCGTGATTTTGGTTTCTTTATTTCAGGTTCATAGTCAAGTGGACGTCATTCCAGCAGGGTCATACGTACACTGTCCAGCTAGAGTAATGTATCCGATTGTTTGGACAGTTTCTTCAACAGTTCTCTCGCCGTATGAACAAGTCTCATACATGATCTTATGTTTTCTCTCACGCTAGTGAACTCCCATAGTTACTGCTTATGAGATGAGTTGTCGTTGCTTGTCAGTTGATTGCCTCGTTTACGCATTCGTCGTGTTGCAGGTTTTCTGAAAGGAAATGCTTTGCTCACAGGTTATTAACTTTTAGCAATTCTGCTTGAGTGTGCTTATCTTGTACTAATTATACTAAGCGGATACTATAATATTTTAATGAAACCTTAATTTATCTGTCTTCTAAGCTTGGGCTGCTATCTTGTCTTCTTCTTAATGTAACGTTTGTAATGACGAGCAGTGCATATTACAATTATAATACATTTAAATGTTCTTCTGTGTAGTGTAGCTACGTGATACTTATTCAGTTCTTGTAAACTTATCTCCGTGAATGATGATTTTCAATGTCCTGAATCAGAGGTGGACTTGTCCGCCGGGCAACCGGGCAAATGCTCTTTTCGTTTTCCACTTTATGGTACCTATTCCCCACAAAAAATGTTTAATAATGAAAACCAAATGAATAAATTTTCCTGATATATTTTAACTATTTTTCTTTACTAAAAAAAAATAATTCGCGTATCTCGTGTATCTGTTGATAATAACTTTTCAAGGCGCGAGAAAAAATGAAATGAAATCTTTAAGTTTTACGTCCCATGGTTATGCCGCGCGAGAAAGATTAAATGATCTGAAGTTACAAATGTATTAGAAGCTTTAGTGCGTTCTTAATCGAGCATCAAAACGAAATAGCACTTTTCTTTCAAGTATCTTTATTTCAAACATGCAAAGTATGTAAAACACCGTTCCTCACACGGGAAGAATACGTTTACAGAAAAATATTTCTAAGGTATTATGTAAAACTTTTCTCCCAGTATTTGAATCAAGATGAAATGTAAAAAAAAAAAAAAAAAAAATTATTTATTGACCCATATGATACAAATGTAACAACCGGTGCAGCGGATATTCCTTGAAAAAAATTGTTCTGTCTTTCTCGCTTAGGATACACATTTCAGTCGAAAAGAGCCAATAAAATCCCAGGTCGACCCAAGTACTTTGGTCAAAACTTTATTTTAAACGGTTAAATCACTTCCTCGCTTTAGCCATTTCGTATGTATAAAATCAGAATATATTAGAAATTGTCCAGTTTACCCCTTTCGAAACATAATTACCGAATGAGTTAACCAATATTTAGAAAATAGTTTTTAAGCAAATCCATATATTTGTTATTCTGTGAATAAATACAAGGAAATTTTAATATTAT
The DNA here is from genome assembly GCF_964235325.1 of Thermobia domestica. NCBI lineage: Eukaryota > Metazoa > Arthropoda > Insecta > Zygentoma > Lepismatidae > Thermobia > Thermobia domestica. The sequence goes on from NW_027656516.1 coordinate 23,823, forward strand.
AAATACTGCTCACTTTCCTCCACTTACGAGCCGAAGTATCAAAAATTCCAAAATACATATTACATTTTTTTAGCTAACTTTTTAGTTGCGAAATTTCACACTTACACTTTAAGGAAATCCTTACATTTTAAAATTTTTCTCGATACATAATGGGAACGTTACCATAGAAAGACCAAGGTGTAATCTGACACATGGAAGACCAAGAGGGTCAATTTTTTGCCCGAGGTTGTAAAAACCATTTTAACAATTACTAATATAATTTCAAGTTGTTTAATGACCTACTAATAAGTATGAGTTTTAAAATTATATTGAATCTTCTTAAGTTTTATTTTAATACGAAATATTTCAAATATATATCTTAGTACAGGCTACAGACGTTTGTTTAGCAGATATGAAGTGCCATTAAATACATTATCATTTGTGGACAAATTACAATACTAAATCTGCCAATGTTATGTTTGATCAATATCTGAAAGTAGATCTTAATAGCTTAATCATGAATTCAATGAACATACAAGATTACAAAGATATTACTGGAGTAATACCGTAGTTCTCTAATCAATTCTATGTTGCTTACAAATGTATTGACCAATCACCCGCGCTACATTTTTTTTCGTAAATTACCATGATAGTATACATTCTAGTACAACTAAATTTAAGTTGGGACTAACAGAAGAAAACACAAAAAATAATCAAACATGTTCAAAAATTGATTTGTTCAGAGCAAAGAGAAATAGGAAGCGCGGGCAAATTTGACCCACCTTGGTCCTCCTAGAGTTAATATGATAGGAATTGTACACCTTTTCCCCTTAGGAGTGGAATTTCGAAAACGCTGCACACGTATTCCATTTTTTTTCTTTTTGATAAGAGTTCAAACGAATTACACACCTCCAGCTTAAGTAAATCCTTATATTTGTTATTTTCTTAGCGGATAGAGGGTAACTTGAATATCCATGAAGATACTCTCTTTCACTACTTAGGAACGTAACTTTCTGAAACACGTAATATGTTATTTTTACTGAGTTTAAATGCAAACATCCACGTGTCCAACTTTAATGAATGCTATTACTTGATATTTTTTTGAATTCATAGTGGGTAATTTTAATATTCAAAAAAATATTCCCTTTCTTTCCATAGGCTCGAAATTTCCATAAATGCTTAAACACGTATGCCACAGTTTTTAGATAGTTCAAATACCAAATTTAATACTTCCAAATTAAACGAATTCTCACATTTGGTATTTTCTGATTAAATAATGAGAAACTTTAATATTCAAGAAATTGCCCCTTCTTCTCTTAGGAGCGAAACTTTTTAAAACGCTGAAACACGGATTTCATTATTTTCAGTTAAGAGATTAAATGCGAACTTTTTCACCCACAATTTTCACGAATCCTTACGTTTGATATTTTCTGAATAAATAGTGGCTAATTTTAATATTCAAGAAAATATCTGCTTTATAATTTTAGGTGCGACACCTTCAAAAATGTTGAAACCATAATTTTAGGTAAGAGAGTAAATGCCTAATTTCACATCTCCAACTTAAATGAATCCTTACATTATTTATTTATTTATACATATTTATGGGCATTACTCTCATCTACGGCCTTAAGCCCGTCAAGTATGAGAGAGGACGCCTCTAGGCGAGCACAATATCCGGGGGAAAGGAAGAGAGGATTGAGGAAGGAAGGAAGCAGTCAGGGACCCGAATGTTAGGTATTATCCAGCTATTTGCCTTGTGTAAATGAGGAAAAACCAGGAAAAACGTCCATCATGATGTCTGGCCCGACAAAGCTGTTATAAACCAACCCTATGAGCATCAAACCCGTGACCGTTCACACCAAAGGCGAGAGAGTTAGTAACTACGCTACGCGGGACCACACGAATCCTTACAGCTTACATTATCTGAATAAAGAGTGGTAAATTCTACTGTACTTATAGTAATTTTGCCTGGACGATAATGGGTCATTCAGTTGTCCTCTTTTATATCTACGTACGGATGGAAGAGTTCTTATGCTATAGTTACTACTAGTAAAATCAAAAGTAGTTGCCGACATAATACGAGATGTATATAGCAGCAAATATCTATGAATGGCGCAATACACCCCCCGTCTGACCAACTGGTATGGCTCCCTTACAATACATGTGCTATCTTCCTTTCCATGGAGATGGTCCAACTCTGTCTACAATAAAGTTAAACCACTTCAACCGTTTAGAAATGAAAACTAATCTCAAGTGTGCTCAGTGCCGGATTTAGGGTTCATGGGGCCCTAAGCTATTGAAAGTAATGAGGCCCTTTATACAGGTATATCTAGTCTTTCTTTTTCAGCGATAAATATCGCCATTTTGGAGAGTTTGGATATATGCTATATGGTTATTTATGAACCTAATATATATCTAAATACATTATAAATTTATGAAACAAAATCCATCATTTTGACTTTCCCTGTACATAACATTATTAATAAGACACTATGTGAAGAATGAGTCAAGAGGATGACGGCTGATTTGAATCTTATTAGGGGCTCTTTTATTTTGTTTACCAAGTCCTTACTATAGTGCTTCACCTCCCAACCTTTTTATATCAACATTTCATACCAATCCCAGCGCTCCTTTCTCTCTTCGTGCTATATCTACGAAAATAAAATCACAGAATAAGGCAAGAATGGGTACGATATGGAGAGAAAATACGTCATTAATAATTATACCACAAAAATATCACGAGAACGCGGTTTATTAATTAGAACAATTAGGTTGAGCAAATGAAGAAAGAAATTTTCTTCGAAATACAAAAATCTTTGCTCTTAAGACTTTTATTTCCGAAAAATAAACAAAGAAAGCAAATAATTCAATGCACGTGTATTGATATCCTAGGGGGGCTCTGCCCCCCATAAAAATCGCCGATTTCTCTGTAAATTTGGGGGGGCATTCAGATGTAGAAGATACATATATGAAGATTTTAAGACAAATTCGAGATATAAAAAGTATTTTGCCGCTTAGGGTTGTCCAAAAGACAATTGGTCCAAAGGACATTTCATCCAAAGACATTTCGTCCAAAAGACAATTGGTCCAAAGAACATTTCGTCCAAAAGACAATTGGTCCAAAGGACATTTCATCTAGAGACATTTAGTCCGAAAGACAATGGTCGAAAGGACATTTCGTCCAAAGGACAATTGGTACAAAGGACATTTCGTACAAAAGACAATTGGTCCAAAGGACATTGCGTCGAAAAGACAATTGGTCCAAAGGACATTTCGTCTTAAAGACAATTGGACCAAAGGACATTTTATCCACAGAACAATTGGTCCAAAGGACATTTCGTCCAGAGGCATTTGGTCCAAATGACATTTCGTCCAAGAGTCAATTAGTCCAAAGAACATTAGTCCCAGGATACATACACAATAAATAGATATATGTATCCTCCTCGCCAAAAGTGACTTTACATTGCCGTGACAGGTACGCGACAGGGCAGTACTCCAAGGAAGGGGTGGTTCCATAAGAAATTGTGATTAATTTTGAAGAGTTTTTATTTTGAGTAGGGAAATAACGTAGGTATAGGTGTAAAAGCATATATTTGAAGCATCAGCGCACTGTCATCTGTGAAGATTCGTATTCTTAGTTTTTCAATTTATTGCCTTATATGTTAAGTTAATTACTGCTAACAACTGCTACTAGCACTTTTGACTCTTCAGGAATTTTCCACGACATGTTTGCAGGACACTTTTCTAAGTCCTAAATGTGTGCGTGAATTATTTCGTTCGCTTCACTGACCTTATTTGAGAACTGAAACTGACTACACTGAACATAAATACGTTTCACTGTCGTAGAGCAACGGCCGTAAAAATGCAAATAATGTTCTTAGTATTAAATAAAACACAGAAGTGTTTATTACTTATATAGCACAATGTAATACAGTAACTAAGCAACATGATAACCACTAAGGCCCGCAGAATTTTTTCCAACTGAGGGGGAAAGACACTGATATAGAGTTTATTGATTTATTGCCCTATATGTATTAAAAGTCATAACATTTATCATTGATAACGTATATCGTCTTACTTTTTAAAATCGGCACTGTAGCCTAGTCAGAACATTTATCTTCAGACATGATGTAAAGAGAAGAAAAGAGATATGAAAACTGGCGTAACTAATTTTACTGCACCTGGATCATCGATTTACTCATACCCGCCCCCTGCCCAAGGCAATTCAGCTCCTGTTTTCCATATATATATATATATATATATATATATATATATATATATATATATATATATATATATATATATATATATGGTTCCATGTCAGAAGGGACAGACAAAAGGGCGAGGACACTAAGGCGCGATTGTAAACGGCGGCGGTCAAAATGGCCCGTGACAAAAGTTCAAGAGTCAAAACTGCCCCGTGTCAAAAAGCCCCGCGGCCAAAGGTCTCCAAGACAAAAGAGCCCGAGCCAACAGGACACTGCGTCAAATGGGTCCAGTCAAAAGGGCAAGGGTCAAAAGGGTTCCGCGCCAAAAAGACCCAAGACTACAGCGCTCTGCGAAAAAAAGGCACTGTCAAAAGAGCTCCGTGCCAAAAGGACCGGTGTCACAGGGATTTTTTACCCCTGGAAACTTTTACCCCCTGGAAAATTTTACCCCCTGGAAATCTTTACCCCCTTGTCGGTTTCTGGTAACTTCAAAGGAAAAGTCAAAAGTAACATTAAAACTTCATATAATTGAATGTGATCTCTCAGTGTATGCACTCACTTTGGTCAAGATGGCTTTAGATCCGAAGATTTGGTAGGGAGTTAAAAATTTCCTAGGAAATTATTACCTCCCTGTCGGTTATTGGTTACTTCATAGACAAACTCAAATGTTATATTATAAATTGATATCACTCTGTAGTATCTCTTAACAGACAGTCACTTTGGCCAAGATGGCTTTAAATCCGAAGATTTGGCAGGGGGGGTAAAAATTTCCTAGGAAATTATTACCTCCCTGTCGGTTATTGGTTACTTCAAAGACAAACTCAAATGTTATATTATAAATTGATATCACTCTGTAGTATCTCTTAACAGACACAGTCACTTTGGCCAACATGCCTTTAAATCCGAAGATTTGGTAGAGGAGTAAAAATTTCCTAGGAAATTATTACCTCCCTGTCGGTTATTGGTTACTTCAAAAAGAAACTCAAATGTTATATTATAAATTGATATCACTCTGTAGTATCTCTTAACAGACACAGTCACTTTGGCGAAGATGGCTTTAAATCCGAAGATGTGATAGGGGGTAAAAATTTCCTAGGAAATTATTACCTCCCTGTCGGTTATTGGTTACTTCAAAGACAAACTCAAATGTTATATTATAAATTGATATCACTCTGTAGTATCTCTTAACAGACACAGTCACTTTGGCCAAGATGCCTTTAAATCCGAAGATTTGGAAGGGGGTAAAAATTTCCTAGGAAATTATTACCTCCCTGTCCGTTATTGGTTACTTCAAAGACAAACTCAAATGTTATATTATAAATTGATATCACTCTGTAGTATCTCTTAACAGACACAGTCACTTTGGCCAAGATGTCTTTAAATCCGAAGATTTGGTAGGGGGTAAAAATTTCCTAGGAAATTATTACCTCCCTGTCGGTTATTGGTTACTTCAAAGACAAACTCAAATGTTATATTATAAATTGATATCACTCTGTAGTATCTCTTAACAGACACAGTCACTTTGGCCAACATGCCTTTAAATCCGAAGATTTGGTAGGGGAGTAAAAATTTCCTAGGAAATTATTACCTCCCTGTCGGTTATTGGTTACTTCAAGGACAAACTCAAATGTTATATTATAAATTGATATCACTCTGTAGTATCTCTTAACAGACACAGTCACTTTGGCGAAGATGGCTTTAAATCGGAAGATTTGGCAGGGGGGTAAAAATTTCCTAGGAAATTATTACCTCCCTGTCGGTTATTGGTTACTTCAAAGACAAACTCAAATGTTATATTATAAATTGATATCACTCTGTAGTATCTCTTAACAGACACAGTCACTTTGGCGAAGATGGCTTTAAATCCGAAGATTTGGCAGGGGGGTAAAAATTTCCTAGGAAATTATTACCTCCCTGTCGGTTATTGGTTACTTCAAAAAGAAACTCAAATGTTATATTATAAATTGATATCACTCTGTAGTATCTCTTAACAGACACAGTCACTTTGGCCAAGATGCCTTTAAATCCGAAGATTTGGTAGGGGAGTAAAAATTATCTAGGAAATTATTACCTCCCTGTCGGTTATTGGTTACTTCAAAGACAAACTCAAATGTTATATTATAAATTGATATCACTCTGTAGTATCTCTTAACAGACACAGTCACTTTGGCGAAGATGGCTTTAAATCCGAAGATTTGGCAGGGGGTTAAAATTTCCTAGGAAATTATTACCTCCCTGTGGGTTATTGGTTACTTCAAGACAAACTCAAATGTTATATTATAAATTGATACCACTCTGTAGTATCTCTTAACAGACACAGTCACTTTGGCCAAGATGGCTTTAATTCCGAAGATGTGGTAGGGGGGTAATAATTTCCTAGGAAATTATACCCTCATATCGAGTTTTGGTTACTTCAAGGACATCAATGTTACATTATACATCTATGTTGTTACATCATTCCCATTCTGTGTTGTTTGTTAGCGGAGGCACACACTTTGGTCAATATGACTTTATGTCCGAAAATTTGATAGTGTGTAATATTTTCCTAAGATATTTATACCGCCTGTCGGTTCTTGGTTACTTCAAAGACAATATCAATTGTTATATTGTAAATTGATGCTATTCCGTGTTATTTCTTAACAGACGCAATCACTCTGGCGAAGATTGCTTTATGTCCGAAAATTTGGCTTCATAACCCAAAATTTGATATTTGGTAATGTTTTCTTAGGAAATAATTGCTTTTCCAGTTTGGCATGTGATTTGCTGTCTGACGAGGGTGTCTTAATAAAAAAGTGAAATGAAATCTTTTATTTTACGTCCCACGATAATGCCAGTTAGGGTAAATTAGACGGTGATTATGAGAATTGAATGAAATGGTGGAATGAAGAAAGTGGGAAGAAACGAGAGAATCCCGAAAAAACCCACGAGGACGGTGTTTGTCCACCAGAAATTCCACACGACGCGAGCTGGGATCGAACCAGTGACCCCAAGCACCGGAGGTGAACGCTCTACCACTGAGCCACCGCGTCCCCCAGGTGTCTTAAGATGGTTGCAGTTTCAAAGTTTTATTTTATATTAATTGTTTTCTTATTATATCAATGAAGTTTGTATAAGCTGCTCATCAAGAGGAATAATTCAAATCTTACATCTTAGCGGTCTAGTATAAAAGGAGGAAGAAACTTTCCTCCGAAACGCTGCACTGTTAAAAAATATTTCATTATTTCGTTCCTGGAAGCAGCCCTTAACTTGTTTCACTAGTAGTCGAGATTTAAGGATTCAGTAGCGTCGAAAGGAATGTATTGATTTTGAAACTCGATTTGACTCTTTTGACAGTGTGGAACACTTGGGAAGAAAAATATATTGGTTATAAATAATATAAAATAATAATATAAATAATAATAAAATAATAATACTGTTGCAGCCCCCGACATTTCTGTGTTTGAGACGCTATTGGAGAAGCATCCAGCCCATCCTGGTGAATTTACTTTACCGAATTTTTCAGATGACTCAAACAACTGTGAAGGAGTTTCAATTAATGAAATTAAGGTAGCTTTTAATTCCTTTCCATCTGGTAGCGCGGGAGGTCTCGATGGTCTTCGCCCTTCGATTCTCAAAGATCTGATATCCTGTCAAGTACTTGAATCGAAGGAAAAGCTCTTAAAATCATTATGCGATCTGTTTAATTTAATTATTTCAGGAAAAGTTCGGCCATTGTTTTTCGGAGCCAAACTTACTGCTCTAAAAAAGAAATCTGGTGGAATTAGACCTATTGCCGTTGGTAATGTCTGGCGCAGAATATCAGCAAAAATTATATGCTTCAGAACACGGGAGCATTTTAAGAACTTTTTGTCTCCCCATCAACTTGGTGTTTGCATTCCTAACGGAGCCGAAGCAGCTGTACATGCAACCAGGGTTTATTTTTCCTCTATTCACAATACTCCTAAGGCTATCTTAAAACTGGATATTCGCAACGCATTTTACGAGCTTCGCCGGGACTCCATGCTCACTACAGTGTTGAATGAATTTCCTTCCATCTATCCATATGTTTACCAATGTTACGCTCAACCCAGTGATCTATTCTTAGGTGAAGACACTATTTCATCCCAGAGAGGAGTACAACAAGGCGATCACCTGGGCCCAGCACTTTTTGCTATAACCATTCATTCCTTAGTGAAATCGATCAACACTGAATTAAACATTTGGTATTTGGATGATGGAACTATCGCTGATGAACCTGAAGTAGCTCTTTCAACTCTAGCACAAATAAATGAGAAGGCATCTGCACTTGGCGTATATTTAAATTTTTCAAAGTGTGAAGTTGGTTTTCTTGGGTCAGACGAACCCAAATTCGACCTATTATTTAAAAAAATTGACGAAACTGCCCCAGGAGTACGTCTCCTAACTAACCAGGATGCTTGTGTTCTAGGCGCCGCTCTCACAAAGGAAGCTTTTACCAATGTCCTGTTAAGCAAAATATCGAAGTTAGAATATTTTTTGTCTCGACTCGCCTCGATTTCAGTCCATGCAGCTTTCTTTCTTCTACGTGCCTCTTTGTCGATCCCTCGTTTAAACTACTTCTTATGATGTTTTCCTTCTTGGAATGAGACTCCATCACTGGAGAAGTACGATCATATCCTTAAAATGGGTCTGGAGTCAATTTTAAACTGCTCCTTAAGCGACGAATCTTGGATTCAAGCATCCTTACCTGTGAGATTAGGGGGTCTTGGTATTCGACGATCCGTGGATATGGCGATTCCTTCCTTTTTAGCGTCCTACCACGGATCTCTTCGTTTAGTCGAGGCTCTTCTTCCGCAAGGTTACCACCTAGACCCAGATAACACAGTTCAAGAAGGCTCTACCAAATGGAAAAATTTAACAGATACAGATCTTCCAGAGATTAACAAAGTAGGTTCTCAGGCATCTTGGTACACACCAATTGCAGCGCATTTTCATGAACTTCTCTTACAGTCAGTTATTGCTCCAGAGGATAAAGCCAGGATTCGTGCTGCCTCATCCCTACATGCTGGGGCATGGTTGAATGCATTACCCTCCCCACCATTAGGTCTTCATATGACTAATGAGGCATTTCGAATCTCTGTCGCCTTAAGATTAGGTGCAGATATTTGTGAGCCACATCGCTGTCCAGCTTGCGGGGATCAAGTTAACCAACCTGGCCTGCATGGCCTGTCATGCATGAAGAGCATGGGTAGACGCGCTAGACACTCCTCTGTGAATGATATCATTTTACGAGCCCTTGCAACAGCTGGAATTCCTTCAATACGTGAACCTTCAGGATGTTGTCGTTCAGATGGTAAACGACCTGATGGCATGACATTAGTTCCTTGGTTGAAAGGCAAATCACTAATATGGGACTTTACGTGTTCAGATTAGGGATGGGCAAAACCGGTTTTTTAAATAAAAACCGAAAACCGGTTTCCATAAAGAGCCGAAACCCGAAAAACTGACATTTCGGTTTTCACCGAGACCGGTTCGGTTTTCACCGAAACTGGTTTCGGTGATAACTTTTCGAAAACACATAAAAATATTTCTGTGGAAATCGATTCGGTTTCCGAAGAACAACGAAACACCATTCTGGTCAGAAAGAGAACAAATTTTGGAAAAAGAAACGGAATCGGTTTTGTAGAAAACCGAAACCGGATCAGCTGAAAAACCGAACCGGTTTTTGAAGAAAACCGAAACCGGTTTCGGTTTTTCTAAAAACCGAAAACCGAAAAACCTGTTTTTGTGCCCACCACTAGTTCAGATACATTTCCCCATTCAAGTCTCCCTTTAGCTGTTATGAATGCTGGGGCTGTTGCTAGTCGTAGAGAAGTAGAAAAGCAAAGGAAATATAACACCCTACTTGATAAATTTATTTTTGCTCCAATTGCCATCGAGACTAGTGGTGCTTAGGGATCTGCAAGCCTTGATTTTATTAGAGAAGTAGGCAGACGCATTTCTATCGTTACTGGAGATATTCGTTCAACATCTTTCTTAATACAACGCATATCTATTGCTATCCAACGTGGCAACGTATCGTCGGTTCTTGGCACCTTACCCCATGGAAAAGAACCAGATGAGATATTACTTCTCTAACACAGAGATATTACTTCTCTAATACTGAACATTTGTATATACAACTGGAAGACGTGCTATGCAAGTAGGGTGTGGTGTCATTGGATGGCGTGGAAAGTCAGGCAGTGGCACTGGATGTGATGCCGTTGATAGGTGGTTTTCTACCTCTTCCTTTGGTTCGACTATCGAAATATGTTTCCTGTTAACTTAGTTATTTTTTCTTAATTGTTTCATAAATTTATTTAATAAATTACTCTGTTAGATAATATAAATAATATAATTTATAATACACGAAATAATATAAATATATAATGTAACATTTCAATTGGTCTTGAAGTAATCAAAAACCGACAGAGCGTATAAATTTCTCAAGAAATTATTACCCTCCTATTAAATCTTAAGATATTAAGTCATTTAGACCAAAGTGAGTCCCTTCGTTAACAGATAACATGGAATGATAGCAATTTATAATCTAACATTTCAGCTTGTCTTTGAAGTAACCAATAACCGACTGGGGGTAAAATTTTCCTAGGAAATTATTACCTACTAAACAAATCTTCGGATTTAAATCCATCTTGCCCAAAGTGACTGTCTCTCTTCAGATATACTACGGGGTGGTATCAATTTATAATGTAACATTTGAGTTTGTCTTTGAAGTAACCAATAACCGACAGTGGGCTAAAAATTTCCTAGGAAATTTTTACCCCCCTACCAAATCTTCGGATTTAAAGCCATCTTGCCCAGGGTGACTGTGTATCTTAAGACATACTACGGAGTGATATCAATTTATAATGTAACATTTGAGTTTGTCTTTGAAGTAACCAATAACCGACAGGGAGGTAACAATTTCCTAGGAAATTTTTACCCCCCTACCAAATCTTCGGATTTAAAGCCAACTTGGCCAAAGTGACTGTGTCTGTTAAGAGATACTACAGAGTGGTATCAATTTATAATATAACATTTGAGTTTGTCTTTGAAGTAACCAATAACCGACAGGGAGGTAATAATTTCCTACGAAAATTTTTACCTCCCTACCAAATCTTCGGATTTAAAGCCATCTTGGCCAAAGTGACTGTGTCTGTTAAGAGATACTACAGAGTGATATCAATTTATAATATAACACTTGAGTTTGTCTTTGAAGTAACCAATAACCGACAGGGAGGTAATAATTTCCTAGGAAATATTTACCCCCCTATCACATCTTCGGATTTAAAGCCATCTTGGCCAAAGTGACTGTGTCTGTTAAGAGATATTACAGAGTGATATCAATTTATAATATAACATTTGAGTTTGTCTCTGAAGTGACCAATAACCGACAGGGGGGTAATAATTTCCTAGGAAATTTATACCCCCCTGCCAAATCTTCCGATTTAAAGGCATCTTGGCCAAAGTGGCTGTGTCTGTTAAGAGATACTACAGAGTGATATCAATTTATAATATAACATTTGAGTTTGTCTTTGAAGTAACCAATAACCGACAGGGAGGTAATAATTTCCTAGGAAATTTTTACCCCCCTGCCAAATTTTCGGATTTAAAGCTATCTTGGCCAAAGTGACTGTGTCTGTTAAGAGATACTACAGAGTGATATCAATTTATAATATAACATTTGAGTTTGTCTTTGAAGTAACCAATAACGGACAGGGAGGTAATAATTTCCTAGGAAATGTTTACCCCCCTACCAAATCTTCGGATTTAAAACCATCTTGACCAAAGTGAGTGCATACACTGAGAGATCACATTCAATTATATGAAGTTTTAATGTTACTTTTGACTTTTCCTTTGAAGTTACCAGAAACCGACAAGCGGGTAAAGATTTCCAGGGGGTAAAATTTTCCAGGGGGTAAAAAATCCCTGTGACACCGGGATCAAATTGTCTCCGCAACAAGAGGTCGTCCAAGTCCTTCCCTTCCTTTTCCTTCTTCCTTTCCCATTTCATTTATTTAAGAAATAAAAGATACGTAAAAAAATAAAGATACATTCGCAATGATGATACCTCGCCGGTTTTGAATGCTCAACGCACCGGCTGAGAGTAAGGCGGCTGAGCGAACGAAAATAAAGCGCCTAAGTTAAAAGAGCAGTGCGTCAACAGAGACCTTAAGAAAAGTGTCCCGCGACAAAAAGACACGAGTCATAATAAAAGTTAAGACGAGAACTATATGTCCAAGTTAGAGAGGAGACAAGAAACGACAATTCTTGTCTTATTTTCGAGAAAACATATTTATCAAGTCTCATGGGCAACAATTCACTGAAGTCTTAGATACCACACAGACAGCACAATGCACGTACAGTATTCGTATAGTACATGTACAATTGCACGGATGCAACATGTGCGTCATCTGTATAAATGCACGCCTGTACATGTGATGCACATATACATCACAAATCCTATTCAACATCTTCACGTGCACAGGACATGTGCAATGCACATGTACACGTCCTGCACAAGTGATATACACCTACCGCGCAGGTGATTTACAAGTAGCACGTATTCGATTTACATGTAGTGCACAGGTGATATACACGCAGTTCCCAGATGATTTACATGTACGACAGAGGTGATTTACGCGTAGAAAAACAGGTGATTTACATGTAGGACAGAGATGATTTACACGTAAGACACAGGTGATTTACACGCAGTACCCAGATGATTTACACGTAGCACATAGGTGATTTACATATAGGAAGAGGGGATTTAAACGTAGTACATAGGTGATTTACATGTACGACAGAGGTGATTTACACGTAGCACACAGGCGATTTACACGCAGTACCCAGGTGATTAACATGTAGGAAAGAGATGAGTACTCAGATGACTAACATGTAGGACACAGGTGATTTCCTCATAGTGCAGAGGTGATGGAAAAGCATAGTCGAGATGCAACGAAAAAAAAGTTTATATATTTGGTGCCTTACGTAGTGACACCATCTATAACAACAAAGACATCACCTTTAAAGTATATCACATATAACTAATAATTCTCAGTGAGAATTTTACTTTTGGAGTTTATTATTTCCAACGAGCAAAGCTTTAGGTACTATCTTTAACATGTTTGCCAAGTAACAAAATTCGCAACATATTCTGCTGTAATCGGTCAACGAAAATAATTTTGTAAACCTATGAACTGTCTGACAATAGTTACATCAGTACAGTGCTACCACCTGTTGATGTTGTATCCTAGCTCAGCGGACGTTATGGAGTTTTTACAATCATTCAGCTGTCATTCGTCGAAAAGTCTCTATAACACTGCCTGGAGGAAAAACGACACCTACCAAAAATGGAGGTTACTTTATATTGTTGATGAGAATGAGAGTAAAAGAATGAAAGTAAAAGTATACACTTGCACGGTATTATAGACGTCTCATACACACGTGCAGCAGCCTTGCAAATTCACATGTGCACACAACGGCTTAAGCACCGGTAATTTAAATATGTTTCATCCACCCAAATGCACATGTGCATATGCACAGCTCAAGCATGGGTTATGTACGTGCACTGCATCCACGCAAGTGCACATGTGTACATAACGGCTACAACACGGGTTATAAAAATGTGTGCTTCATCCATGCAAATGCACATGTGCACATGCACAGCTCAAGCATGGGTTACATACGTGCGCTGCATCCATACAAATGTACATGTGTACATAACGGCTACAGCACAGGTTCCATAAATGTGTGCTCCATCCATGCAGATGCACATGTGCACATAACGGCTTAAGCACGGATTACGTACGTGCGCTCTATCCATTCAAATGCACATGTGTACATAACGGCTTAACCACGGGTTATATAAATGTGTGCTTCATCCATGCAAATGGACATGTGCACATAACGGCTTAACTACGTGTTCTGTACGTGTGCTTCATCCACGCAAATGCACATGTGCACGTAACGGCTTAGGCACGGGTTATATAAATGTGAGCTTTATCCATGCAAATGGACATGTGCACATGCACGACTTAGTCACTGGTTATGTACGTGTGCATAACCCACGCAAATGCACATGTGCACATACACGGGTTATGTATGTGTGCTTCATCCACGCAAATTCACGTGTACGGCTTATGCACGCGTTATGTATGTGTTCATCACCCACACAAATACACATGTGCACATGTACGGCTTATGCATGGATAGTGCATATGTGTCGTACACGTACGTGTTGTCTGGGCAGTGTTCAGTATTACATGATTCATAGTAAAAGTTCATAAATTATTACAGTGGTTTTACGATCACAAAGAAGAGTAAAATGAAATGTGTCAGTCTTACGTCCCACGATTATGCAGGTTAGGCTAAAAGAGACGATAATGATGGGAAATGAATGAAATGGTGGAATAAAGAAAGTGGGAGGAAACGGGAGAACCCCGAGCACCACCAGAAGCACGGACAGTGAAGTGTATTTATCAACATTTTAAGATACGTAGGTCATTACATAATATACTTCAATAATAAATATGATTTAAATGTTGATATATTACACTGTTAGTGGACATCTCGTGTCTCGGAAGAATTCTCATAATTTCTATATAAAATTAAGAAGAAAGTGAAGGCATAAATTCATAAAACGAGAAAAGAAATAATTTTTCATAATCAAAAAGAGACGATAATCCAGCAATTAATTTAGGAGACGACAAGAGAAAACTTTTATTTCTCGTCTCGTCTCGTGAGCAACACTACGCAAACGTCCCGGTAATTAAATCAAGTCTTCCGTGTCACTAAGGAGGGAGAAGATTGACGGCTCAGTAGTACAGCTTTTACATTTGATGTGAGGACCATAATTCAATCTCAAATATAGTAGTGTTCCCCACGAGAAAGACGAGAAATAAGAATTTCTCGTCTTCAATCCTCTAAAAAATTCTCGTGTCACTTCGGTTTTCGAAGAATTATTTCTCTTTCGTCTCGATTATTTAAAAATATTTTCCGTCTCCTCTTCTCTCGTAGTTTCTGGTTTTGATTCAGAAGAAATAATCTGCTAACTTTTATGTTGCTTGATGGTAATTGAAGAGAGTACTCCAAATCTCTTTTGAGATCAGCCCTATGTAATTGGGAGACAGACGAAACCAAATCAAACAAAATGTGAATTTTAGCTTTTTTCTTGAGAACCAAGATTATATGAGACATACATGGTAGATCTACAGTTTAAAGTGGAATTCGATCCCGAGCTCTCATACAGAAAAGGTTCATGGGCTAGTCATTAGACTAACAGTTAGGACTAAGATAATAACTTATATATAGGGGATAACAAATATCAGGGATTATCGCAGACTTTAGTAAGATTGTGGCTTAAGTCAATAAAATTTACATTATGTAACCAACACTCTTAACAATTAGCGCGAACAGCGCCAAATCATTATAATCAAATTGTATGTAGGACTGAAAAGAATGAAAATGACCTTCACATTGGAATAGTTGGGCAGAATCCACATATATGAATGATCGTAATAATGTGGAATTATATATACAAAGTTGTCACATTTGTCTTTACACTGTGGAGTATGGAAGGGATGTTTTGAGAAGGGAAGTTTAACTTATCGTAAGATTATGGTAAATATGTATTATGTTAGGATATATATTCAAAACTCACACTTTGAATTTCACTATTGAACTTACTGTCATACGAACTTCTAACTTTATTATATACAGTATGTTACCTGTCTTTCTTTTCCGTCTTACTCTTATAAGTTCTCCTAGTAGAAGTTGCATACACACGTTTCGTTCGCAATGCCCTTCCACTTTTCATGCCCTAACACGTTTGTGATACCCCGAATTATGTGAAATTTAAGAATCAGTGACAACACCAGAGGGGAATAGGAGGACGAGCGTCCGTCCTATGTGACGACGTCTGCCTCCTGCAGACAAATTGTATTATGAAATAGGTGAAGTAATATACAATTACCTTTTTTGCATACAAAATTTTGCTGTCTCTCGCTTTTTTCTGTTCTTCTGCTTACTCCCACCTAATTAATTAAAACTGGCATCGACACTGTTAAGAATGCTTCAGTTAGTTCCTGTGTCAATGCATCCGAATTTAAAATACTTTTCACTGAATGATTGATAGGTTAAGAAAGAGTTATTACTATTTACGTAATTCGATCTCCTCAAATTATGGTTTGAATTGTTATGAAAAATTAGTGTTCTCATGTATGTCTAAAGTATAGGCAATTCGTCTAAAAATATTTAATATATAGTTATTCGCTTGAAGTATCAATGTAATCTACAGGTAATAGAATTGTTTCCCACTTTGTAGACACAAGCATATGTATTAAAATAACACTATAATTGGTTTACATGAAGTTCAAATGTAATCTATATGTAATCAAACAATAACTTTTACTTTATGAAGATAGGCATGCATATTAAAATATATAAGTGTTTGACTCTAAATACTAATACAATCTACATGAATATAAACACAAGCATTCGTATTAAAGTAATATTATAAGTGATTCACATAAAATACTAATGACAATATTCCAACAATATTTCTACAGGTATTCCAACGTTTTACTTTATAGACACAAGTATACACACTGAAGAAATACATAAATATTTCACTCGAAGTACCAATGTAATCTACAGGTAATAGAACTATACATTTCAACTTCTAAACACAAAGATTCATATAAAGTAATGCTATAAATTATTTACATGAAGTACTGATGGACTCTACAGGTGTTTCAACAATATTTTACTTTATAGGCACAGGTATACATACTGAAGAAATACATAAATAGTTGACTCGAAATGCCGACATAATCAACAGGTAACAGAACTACACTTTCCAATGTATAGATACAAAAATATAGATTATAGTAATATTGTAAATGATTCAAATTAAGAAAAAATGTAATCTACGGGTATTCCAACCATGTTTTTACTTTATGGAGACAAGCATACATATTAGAATAAATTAAAGACACACTTTTTAAAATATTTAAAATCTAAATTTCTATTACTGTTACCATTAAACTTCTAACATGAAAATAATTTTCATTTTAAGTCATGTTTTCAATCTAATGTTATAGAATATATTTATATATATATATATATATGTGTGTGTGTGTGTGTGTATGTATGTATATATACCGTTATAGATACTGAGAAGCAAAAGCAGTCCCTACCGTCAAGTTTTTTTACATTCCATTTCTTTTTCTGTTAACATGGAGGAAAAATTCGATCAAGCTCTTACATTTTCCACAACTTCATAATGAATACCTGTAACATTAGCTATATATATTGACCTTTGTATTTCTTTACTCGTATTTTCTTTGCAGATTTTCCTCCTTCCTCTTTGTAAACCATTTCTACTGAATTTCTGCCAAGAGTGTTCTTCTTTATTTTGAATTTTTGTGTAGATGTAAATATCAGTGTTTAACCAGGCCGCAGTGGCAAAAATTTCGACATCAGTAGCCCAAACGTGATCTTTCGGCATTTGCCAATCATCGAGGTAATTGCTGGAACTGTATTCAATGATAGCTTCCTTTAGTAAGGGTTCTTGCATATAGGACACAATTTTCGCTCTTATTTCTTTATAATTGCACTCATCTCCAACCAAAAGGTGGCTTACACATCGAAACCAGCAGTTACCGTCTCCGATTATTTTTATAAATGAAATAGGATCCTTCAAGGGTATTGCTTCTTCTCCTTTGTCCGATAATTTCCTTGTAATTTTTAATCCTAAAGCATTTGACTTTTCTTCCTGCCATCTACTTTCTACAGGAAAGTAGAAGTATCGTAATTTTGTTTCATCTACGATCGTTGGATCTTTCGAGTCCTCTTCCATTTGTTTCTCACTTTTAGAGTGAACAGTTTCATCTTCTTTCTTCTTGTTTTCGCCCTGTTTGAGGGAAGAGTCGGTATTTTTTACTTGATGGAATTGCTTCAAATTTTGTAACCGAAATTTGGTTCTCATAACTTTCTTGGTTTTAAAGGAATAAAGCTTGCATGTATTGTTGCAGTATATCTTTTCAATTGTAAATGGTCCGTCATACGGTGCTGTACTCCAGCCGCCTTTCCTTGAACTTCTTCTCAAATTTTTTGCTAGCACGAGGTCTCCAACTTTGAACTCGGGATTCGGTTGTTGACTGTCATAATTTCTTTTCTGTTTTTCTTGTGATTTTAATATGTTTTGTGTTGCTTTGTCCTGATATTGTTCCCTAATTTTCATCATATTTTCCACAAATATTTCTATTGTTTTCGTATCATATGAGTCGTATTCAGCAGCATCTATACTGGGTGCAAGATCTTCTTCTGCATCACTATTTAAAACATCGATTGGTAGGACAGGTTCTTGTCCGAACATTAAGAAGAATGGAGACACTCCAGTAGAATTATGTTTTTGCACTCTGTGTGCAAACATGACACCCTGCAAAGCTTTCGGCCAGTCATCTACCCGTTGCTGAAGAACCTTTAAAAGGCCATTTTTTATTGTTCTATTTTGTCTTTCCACAAGCCCATTTGCTTGTGGGTGATACGCGGAGGTGATTCGCTGTTTTACTCCTGTCAAACGGAAGAGTTCCTCCGAAACTGAATTAACGAATTCCCTTCCCTGGTCGTTGATTTCTATTTTGGGGCACCCAAACATGCATATCCATCCAAAAATGAAATCAGCAATACTGATACCAGTTTTGTCACGAAGAGCCTTTCCGAAACAATATTTGGAGAAATAATCAATGGCAATAACAGCATATTTGTACCCATCAACCTCGGGTAGTTGTATTATGTCCACGCCTATTTGTTTGAGAATTTGTTTTGGTGGTGGTATTGGTTGAAGCGGCACAGCTGACTTGATACATGTTGTATTTACCTTTTGGCAAGTGAGACATGTTCGAATGTATTCTCGTACGTCATGTGACATAGTCTTCCAGAAATATCTTCGCCTTATTAAATCGAAGGTGGCATCACGCCCTCTATGTGATGACAAAGACTTGGCTTCAACACTTTCTTCGAATCCTGAGTGCATAGCCCTTACTATGTTTTGCTGCGTTAACCTATCCAACACTACCTCAACATATCTCTCTGTGTCTTTGTTGCTACTACTCCGTAATTTGTGCATTAATTTATTATTAATTATTTTATAAGATTTACACTGTCTCCGAAAGTTGGCCTTTTCATTCTTAGTCATGCTGGCCTGACGATATCCTTTGCCCTGAAGATAATGAAGAACTTCGTTAGCGTTCACGTGTTTCTCATGCCGACGACATCGAGCTAAAAAATATTGAAATGAAAAAAGACATTAACTCTATTGTTAAAATAATTTATACATGGAAGAATCAATGTTCTTCTTCCATGTTTTAACCAATCAATTAAAAAATACAAAAGGTCATTTGGTTTATATTAGGCCTGGCAAGTAACCCACGCCTTCTGCGGAACTGCATTGGAACCCTTCAAGTCACACCGCCAGAACATCTTTGAGTTTTTCTAATGGAATGAAACGGTAATTATGAATTCATGTTATACCGTTTCAACTCATTTCTGTGAAGAGTCATTTTGCAGTCCAATTTATATCTGCGGATTGGGCCTGTTGAAAACACATCTTTAACACCAGCGTCCGGGCACTCTCGATGGTCTCTCGAATGCTTTAGGGGAGAAGGGGGATAAAATTCCATTACCTACACTTCACTGGAGTTTCATCCAATGGAAACGTAGATGTCGGTCCATAGTAACACTGTACTGTCGGTCGGTATCAGACACCATCGATAGTGGCTGCGAGGTTTCTCATAAGTTAAAAAAACTTAAAAAACGGTCAGATGTAAACCAAACGAACTTCTGCATAAGATGCTATAGAATTTAAAGGTTTCCCAACATTAGTTTCACTTAGGAAATGTTACATTTCTATACAATTATTGCCTTCATTTACATATAAAAGAAAGTACTTATCGAACAAAAATTAGGGGGAAAAAAAAGTGTCTTGCATAATAAACACAACTTTATTCTCCAAAAATCTGCCGCCAAGAATCTTTTGTTATCTTCTTAATAAAAATGATTCCTGGAAATAATGTAGCTAAAATGAAAAAGAAAAGTTTCTCAAATTTTATCCCAGAAGGGCCGTGGGGGCTCCTGAACATTTTTTAAATGGGTTCTGAACCAATAACTTGAAAACGGCTATACATGCAGAAAATCTGATGTCAGATTATCGTAGACCCAAGTTGACAGAGACACAAACAATTAAATATTTTTCCGTACGGGCCATGGGAGTCTCTTAACATTGTTGAAAAACAGGCTCTGAACCGATAATTCTAGATTTATTGTATAACTAGGCGCTAAGTGTAACATTCATAAGACCTATACGGCACAAGACCTAAAAGGAATAAGAATATAGGTCCTGTACCGTTTAGGTCTTGTGCAGGCAAATGATTTTTAGGTCTTATGCCGCGAAATGATTTTTAGGTCTTGTGCCGTGAAATGAGTTTTAATTCTTATGCCGTTTAGGTCTTGTGCCGCGTCCCCTGCTCTAATGTACCTTAAGAAATCACAATTTAATGCTGAAAATTGGAGAACTTCGCAGCTTCTATCTGTTCGTCTTGCTCTCGACATTTGCTGCTAATTTTCTCTCGCCGTTTTATTTCGTCGCCTTTATATCATGATAGTTAGCAACACAGAATTATTGTATTCTCATATTTTGTTCGGCAATACCAAAGAACGCTAAACATGTAATGGCCCGATAGTTATTTTCTTTTACATTATAATGTTATTCACAGTTTGGAACACTGTCACCTCCGTGTCACTGACGTTTCATGTATTCGTTGAAATAATTATATACACAGCACCTTGCATCAATATATTATCGCTATTATTCAGTAGTTTGAATTGTATTTATCATTATCGAAAGTCACTATTGCGTCGACATTGACAACCACGTAACTTGAAAACGAAGCCGAAGTCGAGAAAAACGTATTAAGAAAATGTAATCAGTTTGATGAAAATAATCTATCCACTAGCTGTGTAGTAGTTGTCTGGAACATCCTGTATATTTTAACATCTAAGCTCTTAAATAAATTCCAAAGTCTTACTAACAGTTGCTACTCTGATTCTTATTGTCTCCTGCTATAAAAGTTATGCTTACGTATGGTATATAAGCTATACACCTATAATCATATTGTAAAAAGAGCAGCATTTTGAACAGACAGAACTCGCTTCAGCAAGATCAGATTTTAGTATCATGACTTCAAACTAAACTAGATAATTATCATTTATGGAAATTTAAGTAGGGACAGTCTATTTATTGAAAGTCTATTAACTGAAACGTAACGTAATTAACATGACGGTATGAAATATTATAGATTACTACTACCATGAGACAGAAGTTGCAATAGTGCATTGCAATGACGTATGGTAACATTGATGTACCTAGTTTTATTATCATTGGAGCTATGGTGATTTACTGATAAAGTGCTCACGCCCTGTTTCAAGGATCCATGGGTCTATTTCAGCCTCGCACAAATTCACTTATTCATATTTACCTTCTTGAACCTAATCGTGGGACGCTTGAACTATAGCGTTAGCATATCTGGTGAGCAAGTAACTTCTCAGACTCTCAGATGATTGCAAGTGGTGACATCAGAGCCTTTAGGCCATCATAAATTCATATTTTTTCTCACTTCCGCAGATTAAGTAATTCCGAGGTATCAACGGTTTTCATTTTCCGAATTTTTGACTATAAACTCGCAGGAATTTGAAGTTCATTTTTGACCCAAAGTTATCTCTTGATGTGAGATAGGTTTGACATAAATATCAAAGCAATCCGAGTAAGGTCAGTTGTCACCTCTTATCTGGTTATGCGGAAGATATTTAGGGTTTAGGAGATGAAAGGACATAAGAGACGGTATTCGGTAACTGAAAGTGTAAGAAAAAGATTCATAGAAAAAGCAAGGGACGTATATGCTGCGTTTCTACATTTAGAGAAGGCATATGACCGAGTAAATTGGGAAATCTTAATGGAAGACTATAGAAGATCTTTTTAGAGGGGCGAGACATGAGACTTATAGGTACTCTTTAAATGATCTAAAGAATAAGTTAAAATATAAGATGAGATGACGGCCGAAAACATAGTTGAAAAGGGAGTAAATCAGATATCCTCTCTTTCACAAACGTTTGTTTAATACTTAGGAAAATCAGTGAAGACGGGTTTGTGTGGAGTGTGAAGATGGTGTGACGATGGGAGATCGGTCAGTTGTATTCGGTTTGAAGGTGACAATTCTCTTCTCGCGGAATCTGAAATCGAAAATAATACAATATTGGATAAATTAAGGAAAAACTGTGAAGCATACAGAATTAAATTAAATGTAAGAATAACTAAGGCAATAGTAATTGGCACGAAGGGAACTGCTATAATTATTGAAATCGGTTAGAGGAGTAGTAGCATAGGTAAAACATTTCCGGTGTCTAGGTAGTATTATTAGGGAACATAAGAAGTGTGAAAAGAAAATAAGTGAAGGATAGAGATGAAGGAAGTATATAAAAACCTATTGTGTTTTTAATAAAGTGCTACAAAAAAGAGTTATTAAGTATTTTATATGGAATGGAGCATTGTGCTGTAAAGGCCGGGAAACCGACTTCGAGAGAATGTGGCGAGAAAATGGAAGACTTTGAAATGTAGGTGTGAAGAAGAATGTAGAAAGTTGGCTGAGTAAAGTAGAAACCTAATTAAGAAATATTAAAGAAAGTATCAAAGACGAGAGCTTTATTGGAGATATCATAAAGCGTAAAGAAATTTGTTGGGTCACTGATCGAGAAGGACTGTATTTTGAAAGATGTGATAGTGCGGAAGGTAGCAGAAAAAAAAAGTTGGCTTACACTTTGAGACGATAAGCGGGGATCGCAACAAATGCATATTTTTAGCCACAAAAATGACCTGCCATTAACGACAGAACACGTATGATAATGATGTCAGACTATACTCTTTGATGAACAAGGGTAGATAAAGTAGCGCTAGTGGAAGTCGTTGTGTCCAAAAGAATCATTTGAAATTAAAACAGACTGGCTGGAAAGCGAGCAATTGCTTTTTTTTCTCGGAAGATTTTGAAGTTTAGCATCCATTTCCTGCAGCGAATCTCTATAAGCTGCCATCCATTATGAGTTGCTATCCGTTATCCGAATAATAATTGAATAAGTTGCTATTCTATGATTTCTAATTGTAACTTAATAAGATGATTATTTAAATATAGTTAATTCAAGTATTCTCAATACTCATAATTGTGCATAAAATGCACTTTTTCGAATAATTGTGTATGTAAATAATTACCTTAACTCAAAATGAAACTATGAGAGTATTAAAATTTAGGTTAGCAACTAACATTATTATATAATGCAAATGGTCAATATGTAGGGTACATAGAGGAAAACTGAATCATTTTTGGAAAACACGTATATTTTTAGGAGGTCACTTCCTTCATTGAAACTATTACCTGACCAGGATAGCTGTGCGGTTTTGGAAGGATGGCGCTGCTGTTGTGTTTACATCAGTTTCTAGGCAAGCGCGGTGGGACAGGGGAGTGGAGAGTTTCATTCTGCAGTGTATCCAACGGTTTTAAAAAGTTGCAGTATGGATGTTATGCATAGCCTAATCTCTTTCCGCTTAATAAAGAACGCTGTAAGTTATGTGGTTGTAGTGAACCATTCCTGCAGTAATGCAGATGTATTGAGGATAGTGATATATGAATGGAAATTACCAATTTAAGAACAATATAGCACAATTGACAATTCAGTGAGCTTCTACCGTGTATTAAGCAGATTGTATAAAAATTGATCACGTTTTATTCGATGTCATTATAAAACAGGAGCAGCCTGTAAAACGCAGCTCGCTACTTTGTTCGCAAGTTAATATGGAAGGTGTATTTTTGTTTTAGTTTTTTTTTTTCTTGTTACTTAAGATGTTCTGCAAATAACTTCAATAACTTTTGAAACTGTTTGTCTTAACTTGAGCCAGGGGCGGATCCAGGCTGAATGCTTGGGGGGCAGTCGTTCGAAGTCAAATCAAGGTAAGTGTATTGCAAAAAAAAAAAAAAAAAAGTAAATCAACTTTAGAAAAGGAGAAGTAGCTATTGTCTGCAATTTCTAGAACAGAAATGGCCACCTGCGATTTCGAAGGTGGACATTTTTTTGAGCAAGATTGCCAATGTAAGTAATTTATTGCAATTTATTGCTTTATTTGACTTCTGCAACGTAAAACAAAAAAAGGCCTACCCATTTTAGATTTTATTTTACATATATAATACAAAGGTGAAAATTCTTAGGTTTTATTTTTAAAATTAAAAATATCCTATTCTGAGGAAGCAATCGCCCCGATCGCCCCGCCCCCTGGATCTGCCCATGACTTGAGCATATGTGTGAAGTGATTTATTACGAACAGGACAAAAGAACTGTGATAGATTGATTACAAGTAATTGAAGTATTAGAAACACTGCTGCTTGCATTTCAGTTCCAAAACCGGCCGCCCGCACTCGTTGGCTGGTCAGGTAATAATAATACATGCATGATAACAAACCAGGCTTCAATTATTAAGTTATATCTAACAGATTTTGATTGTGTCAGATATTTAAATTCCTATCATATTTATTAATGATCCGACTTGCTCGAATCCGAATGGCAAATCTGAGACACCTGAGAAAATATGCCTATCTGACTCCTTTCCCACATCCCTGTCCATACCCCTTCCAGGCCTGAGCCATAATTGGTAAAATGAGTTCAAACACAAGTAGATAAATTAAAATAATATAAAACCATGTAAATAGACACATATTTAATTCTTGCAATTCTAAACGTGTAAGCATACATATCGTGGTGCGGGTTGTGTGGTTAATAAAAACAGAACTTAAACCTTAAAACTAGATCAGCAGTCGAAATATGCAAAACTGAGCTGAATGCGCTTAATGTGGGATATACTTACAAGTAAAGGGTCCAAATGGATGAATAAAGTTGCGGGATGAGACATAGTGCACCTGATAGAGGGTGTGAAAATATGGGTATATGCAAAGTTATAGCAGCTGAGTGCCAAAAGAAACGGAGGGGGTCGAAATTGGTGGGAGAAGGGCTATGCTATGTTATTGAAATACATCAAGTAAACTGTTGAATCGTAAAAATAGTGAAAGATAGACAATGCAAACGGTGGTAGTTTTACATATTGGCAAAAGAAGAATGGACAGAGTAAGTTAGATCCCGAACCTCCGCCGCCATCTTGAAATCCGCTATTTTGAAATATGTGATATTTTTTGAAATAGAAAGGTAGTCATGTGATATATCAATTAGGACCAGCATGTTCTCAAAAAGTCAATTATAAACTTTATTGATCATTATCTGTACTTGTATGGAAGATTTAAGATCATCTTTAAAGTTATTTACGAAAATCTTGGAGACAGATACTCGTATATTGAAATTTGGATTATCACGAAAACACATATAAGTTAAGCAATCTACAAGCCAAGGAAACTAACAGTGCAATTTGCTATCCAGTTTCTATATTATTACATTATTATTTCTGACATTAATTTCAATTTGGTTCATATAGTGCCGAAGAGAACTGTTCTGGTCTGGAAGAACCGGTTCTGTTTTTTTTTTATTGTTGTTTTTTGCTTGCTCTTTTAGTCGAAAACAATGTAGAGTTTATAGAGCTATCTTTTGTTAAATGACATATTTACTAATATAGACCATAACACAATAAACATCTGAAAGATTGGAATGTAATTATTACGTACTGTACGTAAACCACTATATTTTTCACCACTTGCAATATTTTTGCTCAAGTTTCTTTGTCCACCTTCGTAAGCATTAGCAACTTGGGATGAGTGACATGATACCGTATCTTAACGAGAAGTTGTTCGCCAGTTCAGAAGTTGCAATGATGATCCATCGTCGGAAGACACAATAATCGTGTCATGTGCCAACATTATCACAATAATCGAAGGCTTCATATTGCGAACAAACCGATCAAACATAATGCGACACGATATGGACACTCGAAAAGGCCACCTCACTCGATAACTTATTTTCCGCCACAACTTCATTGCTCTATTCGACTGCAGTAGTCCAATTTTCGGTTAGATATCACAC
Source organism: Thermobia domestica (assembly GCF_964235325.1). Lineage (NCBI taxonomy): Eukaryota > Metazoa > Arthropoda > Insecta > Zygentoma > Lepismatidae > Thermobia > Thermobia domestica. Next base: position 50,132 of record NW_027656516.1, read on the forward strand.
GCTAAACTCATTCCCAGTTGCTAATGCTTACGAAGGTGGACAAAGAAAGTTGAGTAAAAATATTGAAGGTGTTGAAAAGTATAGTACTTAGGTAGTTTTCGTACAGTACGTAATAATTGCATTTCAATCTTTCAGATTTTTATTCTGTTATGATCTATATTAGTAAGTATATCATTTAACAAAAGGTAGCTATATAAACTCCACATTGTTTCCGACTAAAAGAGCAAGAAAAAAAAACAAGAACAACAAATATAGGCGGAAGAGGTTCTTCCAGACAGAACAGTTCTCTTTGGCACTATATGAACCAAATTGAAAATAATGTCAGAAATAATAATGTAATAATATACAACTTTGATATAAAATTTCACTGCTAGTCTTCTTGGCTTATAGATATGTCTAATGTACACTCATGTCCAAACTGATTGTCGCATATGTATAACTGTCTTCTTGTAAGAATTTAATTTGATAATGATTTTGCAGGGTATTTTTAATACTGATACTATGCGTATAATCGGGAAATGTATAGTTGTGGTAAATTTCATAGGAAAAGAATTATAAATACGAAAATTAGAATGAGTAAAACAAAATGTTGCTAAACGGACAAGAAAGTTTTATATTCGTTTAATTGTTCTTATTTACTGCTCTTCTGACATGAAATTTGCCACATACATGTCTTTGCCGATAATACACACCCTAACATTATAAGAAATACAGGGCGAATTCGTTATCAAATTATATTCCTAGAATGACATATTTATAGACATGCGACAATAATTTTGGACATGGGTGTACATGTGTTTTCGTGAAAATCCAAACTTTCAATATACGAGTATTAGTCTCCTAGATTTTCGTAAATAACTATAAATATGATCTTAAATCTTCCATACAAGTACAGATAATGATCAATAAAGTTTATAATTGACTTTTTGAGAACATGCTGGTCCTAATTGATATATCACATGACTACCTTTCTATTTCAAAAAAATATCACATATTTCAAAATAGCGGATTTCAAGATGGCGGCGGAGGTTCGTGATCAACATGCACGGCAGTGCATGGCAGCCAAGTTCTGCGAAGAAAATGAAAACTGGCCTGCCCTACCGTAAGCATATTATACACGAACAAGAGTTTTGGGTAAAATCGCCGATTTCGAGGCTTTGTAAAAACGATTCTGTTAAGAGTAGAAACATGAAATTTAAAATGCAAGGAGATATCCCACAGATGTACTCATATGGCAAATCTCACGTTCCTACCTTCAACCGTATTCGAGTACTGGATCCCCAAAATATGCCGTTTTCAGGCTCACTAACTCACTGACTCACTCATCAAATTGATTAGGTACTTCCCAATAAGATAGAAACGTGAAACTGTGCATAAAGGTACCCCATAACAATTTGAGTATGGAAAAAGTCCAAAATCTGAGAAATGTGCTATGGGAATTTTTTTATGGGCAAAAAACTGTCCTTAGCCAGGAAAAAAAGCGTTTCACTCACTCACTCATCAAATTGATTAGGTACTTCCCTATGAGATAGAAACCTGAAATTCTGCACAAAGATACCTTATAATGACTTGAGTATGGAAAAAGTCCGAAATTTGAAGAATGTTCTGTGGGAAAGTTTTTATAGGCAAAAAACTGTCCTTAGCCAAGCAAGAAATCGATTCACTCACTCACTCAAGAAATTGCTTAGGTACTTCCCAATGAGATAGAAACCTGAAACATTGCATAAAGGTACTCTATAACAACCTGAGTATGGAAAAAGTTTGAAATCTGAGGAATGTACTATGAGAAATTTTTTATGAGCAAAAAACTGTCCTTAACCAGGAAAAAAATAATTTCACTAACTCACTCATCAAATTGATTAGGTACTTCCCAATAAGATAGAAACTTGAAACTTTGCATAAAGGTACCCTACAATAACTTGAGTATGGAAAAAGTCCGAAATCTGAGGAATGTGCTATGGGATATGTTTTATGGGCAAACAACTGTCCTTACCCAGGAAAAAAATCGTTTCACTAACTCACTCATCAAATTGATTAGGTACTTCCCAATGAGACGGAAACCTGAAACGGATTAAAATGAGATGAGAAATACAGCTCGTATGTACTGTAGCTATTATGTTAGGCTTGAAGAAACTCTGTCTCTAAAATAACAGTTTTACTCAGAAGGGATGCGTGTGACCTCGAATGCTCATAATTGCACGAAAATGTGCTTAGAATATACCTAGGTAAATTGCTCATGCCAAGAACAGTGGTATACGCCATTCATATGTAAAACTGTGTTTTTTTTTACCACGATTTGAACGTTCACTTATTCAAGGTCTCAGAGAGGAACTTTGCTAACGAGAAGAAACAAAATATCGATGTAAGAGGTCCAAGAACACATATATTGCAATATTTCCCTCTGCTTAAAATAATTACACTATCTGAACAAAAAAAACCTTTTCCACTGACCTGATAGTGTTGCCCCGCTATTCAGTCCTCAAAATGGATGTGTGGGATTTCATTGAAGTGATCAAAGGAAAGTGGAACAGAACAAAATTCACATCTGACTAAAGCTACTTTTCACTTCCAACAGCACTTCTGCATTCAGGTGGCGCAATATCAAACATCACACTAATTACATTTTCAAATGATAATATTGGTATGTCAATATAATAACCTGCCTTTTGCCAAGTATATTGTTACACAGGCTTATGTTTCGGTGCACAAAGTTCATTGTACAGCACAGAATGAAATCTGACGATGAAAGAAGATCGTGTAATTTTATTTGTAATTTATCGCATTGTAGTCTTACAAAATGAACGATCCTTCTCATGTAGAGCTTATATTGCCTAAAGAAGTACACACCAGAGGTTGGAAATATTTTATTGTCTTTGGTGACAATAGTAAAAATCAAATCCATACGCTCTTGCCTTATCAAACTGTGAATTACATATATTTTTTATATTTTTTAGTTCTGACAGCCTATTTCTTTTGAAGTGAGTTCGATCTCTCCTTTTGCTAGTTATATAATCAAACATTACCCTGCAATTTGATTTACTTTGAATGCACTTATAGCGCCTCATGAGTTTGCCAGATTAGTAAAAGCCATGATTGTAATATAATTTTCCAATAAGCTTTTGGGAACCGGAACATGTACTAAAATTTCAAGTTGGGAAGGAAAAATTTACACAGTGTTTCTCATTTTCTCTCTCTCTCTCTCTCGCTTCCCCCCTCTCTCTCACACTCTGTGTATGGGTGTGTGAGTGTGTTTGTGCGTATGTGTAAAGTGCAGGAATAACACACCGAGTTCGTAGAGTACAAATATAACCCTCTATTACTTAAAATTTAAGTTTATTAAAAGTGATCAATATTTAACGATTCATAAAAAAATTACCTATTTATTCGAACAACGTTGTTTAGCCGTAAAATTAAATGGTAATAAATATCTAAAATTGGGCTGGTACACCTTACTATGCTATTAATATTAAATGTTTTGTCTTAATTTACTTTGAGCTTAACAAAAACAGACAGAAGGGGTATGAATATATTAGGCTAGATTTACCCCCTGGTATATGTTCACTGTGTAGATGTAGACTTCACTATGGAATTAATATCATATCTTTTGTCTTCATTTTCTTTGAGTTTAAGAAAAACCGACAGGGGGGTAAGAACATCCTAGGATAGATTTACCCCCCGGTATATGTTCACTGATGTAGATGTACACTTCAATATGGTATTAATATTATATCTTTTGTCTTCATTTTCTTTGTGTTTAAGGAAACCGACAGGGGGGTAAGAATATCCTAGGTTAGATTTACCCACGGTATATATTCACTGATGTAGATGTACACTTCAATATAGTATTAATATAATATCTTCTGCCTTCATTTTCTTTGAGTTTAAAAAAACCGACAGGAGGGTAAGAATATCCAAGGTTAGATTTACCGCCCGGTATATGTTCACTGATGTAGATGTACACTTCAATATGTTATTAATATTATATCTTTTGTCTTCATTTTCTTTGAGTTTAAAGAAAACCGACAGGGGGTAAGAATATCCTAGGGTAGATTTACCCCCCGGTATATGTTCACTGATGTAGATGTATACTTCAATATGGTTTTAATATTATATCTTTTGTCTTCATTTTCTTTGAGTTTAAGGAAAACCGACAGGGGGGTAAGAATATTTTAGGATACAGTTACCCCCGGTATATGTTCACTGATGTAGATGAACACATTAATATGGTGTTAATATTATATCTTTTGTCTTCATTTTCTTTGAGTTTAAGGAAAACAGACAGGGGTGTAAGAATAACCTAGGATAGATTTACCCCCCGGTATATGTTCACTGATGTAGATGTACACTTCAATATGGTATTAATATTATATCTTTTGTCTTCATTTTCTTTGAGTTTAAGGAAAACAGACAGGGGGGTAAGAATATCCTAGGATAGATTTACCCCCCGGTATATGTTCACTGAATAGATGTACACTTCAACATGGTATTAATATTATATCTTTTGTCTTCATTTTCTTTGAGTTTAAAGAAAACCGACAGGAGTAAGAATATCCTAGAATAGTTTTAAACCTCGGAATATGTTCACTCATGTAGATGTATACTTCAATATGGTATTAATATTATATCTTTTGTCTTCATTTTCTTGGAGTTTAAAGAAAACCGACAGGGGTAAGAATATCCTAGGATAGTTTTAAACCCCGGTATATGTTCACTGATGTAGATGTATACTTCAATATGGTATTAATATTATATCTTTTGTCTTAATTTTCTTTGAGTTTAAGAAAAAGCGACAGGGGGGTAAAAATATCCTAGGATAGATTTACCCCCCGGTATATGTTCACTGATGTAGATGTATACTTCAATATGGTATTAATATTATATCTTTTGTCTTCATTTTCTTTGAGTTTAGGGTTTTTTCGGGGTTCTCATGTTTCCTCCCACTTTCTTCATTCCACCATTTCACTCATCTCTCATCATCACCGTCTCCTTTAGCCTAACCGGCATAACATTGGGACGTAAAACTTAAAGATTTCATTTCATTTTTCTTTGAGTTTAAGGAAAACAGACAGGGGGATAAGAATAACCTAGGATAGATTTACCCCCCGGTATATGTTCACTGATGTAGATGTACACTTCAATATGGTATTAATATTATATCTTTTGTCTTCATTATCTTTGAGTTTAAGGAAAGCGACAGGGGGGTAAGAATATCCTATAATAGATTTACCCCCCGGTATATGTTCACTGATGTAGATGTACACTTCAATATGGTATTAATATTATATCTTTTGTCTTCATTTTCTTTGAGTTTAAAGAAAACCGACAGGGGGTAAGAATATCCTAGGATAGATTTACCCCCCGGTATATGTTCACTGATGTAGATGTATACTTCAATATGGTATTAATATTATATCTTTTGTCTTCATTCTCTTTGAGTTTAAAAAAAACCGACAGCGGGGTAAGAATATCCTAGGATTGATTTACCACCTGGTATATGTTCACTGAAGTAGATGAACACTTTAATATGGTGTTAATATTATACGTTTCGTCTTCATTTTCTTTGTGTTTAAGAAAAACCGACAGGGGGGGTAAGAATATCCTAGGATAGATTTACCCCCGGTATATGTTCACTGATGTAGATGTAGACTTCAATATGGTATTAATATTATATATTTTGTCTTCATTTTTTTTTGAGTTTAAGAAAAACCGACAGGGGGGGTAAGAATATCCTAGGATAGATTTACCCCCAGGTATATGTTCACTGATGTAGATGTACACTTCAATATGGTATTAATATTATATCTTTTGTCTTCATTTTCTTTGAGTTTAAGGAAAACAGACAGGGGGGTAAGAATATCCTAGGATAGATTTACCCCCCGGTATATGTTCACTGAATAGATGTACACTTCAACATGGTATTAATATTATATCTTTTGTCTTAATTTTCTTTGAGTTTAAGAAAAAGCGACAGGGGGGTAAAAATATCCTAGGATAGATTTACCCCCCGGTATATATTCACTGATGTAGATGTACACTTCAATATGGTATTAATATTATATCTTTTGTCTTCATTTTCTTTGAGTTTAAAGAAAACCGACAGGGGTAAGAATATCCTAGGATAGATTTACCCCCCGGTATATGTTCACTGATGTAGATGTATACTTCAATATGGTATTAATATTATATCTTTTGTCTTCATTCTCTTTGAGTTTAAAAAAAACCGACAGAGGGGTAAGAATATCCTAGGATTGATTTACCCCCCGGTATATGTTCACTGATGTAGATGAACACTTTAATATGGTGTTAATATTATACGTTTCGTCTTCATTTTCTTTGTGTTTAAGAAAAACCGACAGGGGGGGTAAGAATATCCTAGGATAGATTTACCCCCGGTATATGTTCACTGATGTAGATGTAGACTTCAATATGGTATTAATATTATATATTTTGTCTTCATTTTCTTTGAGTTTAAGAAAAACCGACAGGGGGGGTAAGAATATCCTAGGATAGATTTACCCCCAGGTATATGTTCACTGATGTAGATGTACACTTCAATATGGTATTAATATTATATCTTTTGTCTTCATTTTCTTTGAGTTTAAGGAAAACCGACAGGGGGTAAGAATATACTAGGATACATTTACCCCCCGCTATATGTTCACTGATGTAGATGTACACTTCACTATGGTATTAATATTATATCTTTTGTCTTCATTTTCTTTGAGTTTAAGGAAAACCGACAAGGGGGTAAGAATATCCTAGGATAGATTTACCCCCGGTATACGTTCACTGATGTAGATGTACACTTCACTATGGTATTAATATTATATCTTTTGTCTTCATTTTCTTTGATTTTAAGAAAAACCGAAGGGGGGTAAGAATATCCTAGGATAGATTTACCCCCCGGTATATGTTCACTGATGTAGATGTACACTTCAATATGGTATTAATATTATATCTTTTGTCTTCATTTTTTTGAGTTTAAAGAAAACCGACAGGGGGGTAAGAATATCCTAGAATAGATTTACCCCCCGGTATATTTTCACTGATGTAGATGTACATTTCAATATGGTATTAATATTATATTTTTTTCTTCATTTTCTTTGAGTTTAAGGAAAACCGACAGGGGGGTACGAATATCCTAGGATAGATTTACCCCCCGGTATATGTTCACTGATGTAGATGTACACTTCAATATGGTATTAATATTATATCTTTTGTCTTCATTTTCTTTGTGTTTAAGGAAACCGACAGGGGGGTAAGAATATCCTAGGTTAGATTTACCCACGGTATATGTTCACTGATGTAGATGTACACTTCAATATGGTATTAATATTATATCTTTTGTTTTCATTTTCTTTGAGTTTAAGGAAAACCGACAGGGGTGTAAGAATATCCTAGAATAGATTTACCAACCGGTATATGTTCACTGATGTAGATGTACACTTCAATAAGGTATTAATATTATATCTTTTGTCTTCATTTTCTTTGAGTTTAAAGAAAACCGACAGGGGGTAAGAATATCCTAGGATAGATTTACCCCCCGGTATATGTTCACTGATGTAGATGTAGACTTCAATATGGTATTAATATTATATCTCTTGTCTTCATTTTCTTTGAGTTTAAAGAAAACCGACAGGGGGGTAAGAATATCCTAGGATTGATTTACCCCCCGGTATATGTTCACTGATGTAGATGAACACTTTAATATGGTGTTAATATTATATATTTCGTCTTCATTTTCTTTGTGTTTAAGAAAAACCGACAGGGGGTAAGAATATCCTAGGATAGATTTACCCCGGTATATGTTTACTGATTTAGATGAACACTTCAATATGGTGTTAATATTATATATTTTGTCTTCATTTTCCTTGTGTTTAAGAAAAACCGACAGAGGGGGTAAGAATATCCTAGGATAGATTTACCCCCGGTATATGTTCACTGATGTAGATGTACACTTCAATATGGTATTAATATTATATCTTTTGTCTTCATTTTCTTTGAGTTTAAGATAAACCGACAGGGGGGTAAGAATATCCTAGGATAGATTTACCCCCCGGTATATGTTCACTGATGTAGATGTACATCTCAATATGGTATTAATATTATATCTTTTGTCTTCATTTTCTTTGAGTCTAAGGAAAACCGACAGGGGGTAAGAATATCCTAGGATAGATTTACCCCCCGGTATATGTTCACTGATGTAGATGAACACTTTAAAATGATGTTAATAATATATGTTTCGTCTTCATTTTCTTTTTGTTAAAGAAAACCGACAGGGGGTAAGAATAACTTAGGATAGATTTACCTCCCGGTATATGTTCACTCATGTAGATGTATACTTCAATATGGTATTAATATTGTATCTTTTGTCTTTAATTTCTTTGAGTTTAAGGAAAACCGACAGGGGGGTAAGAATATCCTAGGATAGATTTACCGCCCGGTATATGTTCACTGATGTAGATGTACATATCAATATGGTATTAATATTATATCTTTTGTCTTCATTTTCTTTGAGTTTAAGGAAAACCGACAGGGGGGTACGAATATCCTAGGATAGATTTACCCCCCGGTATATGTTCATTGATGTAGATGTACACTTCAATATGGTATTAATATTATATCTTTTGTCTTCATTTTCTTTGAGTTTAAGGAAATCCGACAGGGGGTAAGAATATCCTAGGATAGATTTACCCCCCGGTATATGTTCACTGATGTAGATGTATACTTCAATATGGTATTAATATTATATCTTTTGTCTTCATTTTCTTTGAGTTTAAGGAAAACCGACAGGGGGAAAGAATATCCTAGGATAGGTTTACCCCCCTTTATATGTTCACTGATGTAGATGTACACTTTAATATGGTATTAATATTATATCTTTTGTCTTCATTTCCTTTGAGTTTAAGGAAAACCGACAGTGCGTAAGAATATCCTAGGATAGATTTACCCCCCGGTATATGTTCACTGATGTAGCTGTACACTTCAATATGGTATTAATATTATATCTTTTGTCTTTATTTTGTTTGAGTTTAAAGAAAACCGACAGGGATAAGAATATCCTAGGATAAATTTACCCCCCGGTATATTGTTCACTGATGTAGATGTACACTTAAATATGGTATTAATATTATATCTTTTGTCTTCATTTTCTTTGAGTTTAAAGAAAACCGACAGGGGGTAAGAATATCCTAGGATAGAATTACCCCCCAGTATATGTTCACTGATGTAGATGTATACTTCAATATGGTATTAATATTATATCTTTTGTCTTCATTTTCTTTGAGTTTAAAGAAAACCGACAGGGGGGTAAGAATATCCTAGGATTGATTTACCCCCCGGTATATGTTCACTGATGTAGATGAACACTTTAATATGGTGTTAATATTATATGTTTCGTCTTCATTTTCTTTGTGTTTAAGAAAAACCGACAGGGGGTAAGAATATCCTAGGATAGATTTACCCCGGTATATGTTTACTGATTTAGATGAACACTTCAATATGGTGTTAATATTATATATTTTGTCTTCATTTTCCTTGTGTTTAAGAAAAACCGACAGAGGGGGTAAGAATATCCTAGGATAGATTTACCCCGGTATATGTTCACTGATGTAGATGTACACTTCAATATGGTATTAATATTATATCTTTTGTCTTCATTTTCTTTGAGTTTAAGAAAAACCGACAGGGGGGTAAGAATATCCTAGGATAGATTTACCCCCCGGTATATGTTCACTGATGTAGATGTACATCTCAATATGGTATTAATATTATATCTTTGTCTTCATTTTCTTTGAGTTTAAGGAAAACCGACAGGGGGTAAGAATATCCTAGGATAGATTTACCCCCCGGTATATGTTCACTGATGTAGATGAACACTTTAAAATGATGTTAATAATATATGTTTCGTCTTCATTTTCTTTTTGTTAAAGAAAACCGACAGGGGGTAAGAATATCCTAGGATAGATTTACCTCCCGGTATATGTTCACTGATGTAGATGTATACTTCAATATGGTATTAATATTGTATCTTTTGTCTTTACTTTCTTTGAGTTTAAGGAAAACCGACAGGGGGGTAAGAATATCCTAGGATAGATTTACCGCCCGGTATATGTTCACTGATGTAGATGTACATATCAATATGGTATTAATATTATATCTTTTGTCTTCATTTTCTTTGAGTTTAAGGAAAACCGAGAGGGGGGTACGAATATCCTAGGATAGATTTACCCCCCGGTATATGTTTATTGATGTAGATGTACACTTCAATATGGTATTAATATTATATCTTTTGTCTTCATTTTCTTTGAGTTTAAGGAAATCCGACAGGGGGTAAGAATATCCTAGGATAGATTTACCTCCCGGTATATGTTCACTGATGTAGATGTATACTTCAATATGGTATTAATATTATATCTTTTGTCTTCATTTCATTTGAGTTTAAGGAAAACCGACAGGGGGAAAGAATATCCTAGGATAGGTTTACCCCCCGGTATATGTTCACTGATGTAGATGTACACTTTAATATGGTATTAATATTATATCTTTTGTCTTCATTTCCTTTGAGTTTAAGGAAAACCGACAGTGGGTAAGAATATCCTAGGATAGATTTACCCCCCGGTATATGTTCACTGATGTAGCTGTACACTTCAATATGGTATTAATATTATATCTTTTGTCTTTATTTTCTTTGAGTTTAAAGAAAACCGACAGGGATAAGAATATCCTAGGATAAATTTACCCCCCGGTATATTGTTCACTGATGTAGATGTACACTTCAATATGGTATTAATATTATATCTTTTGTCTTCATTTTTTTGAGTTTAAAGAAAACCGACAGGAGGGTAAGAATATCCTAGAATAGATTTACCCCCCGGTATATTTTCACTGATGTAGATGTACATTTCAATATGGTATTAATATTATATCTTTTTTCTTCATTTTCTTTTAGTTTAAGGAAAACCGACAGGGGGTACGAATATCCTAGGATAGATTTACCCCCCGGTATATGTTCACTGATGTAGATGTACACTTCAATATGGTATTATTATTATATCTTTTGTCTTCATTTTCTTTGTGTTTAAGGAAACCGACAGGGGGGTAAGAATTTCCTAGGTTAGATTTACCCACGGTATATGTTCACTGATGTAGATGTACACTTCAATATGGTATTAATATTATATCTTTTGTCTTCATTTTCTTTGAGTTTAAGGAAAACCGATAGGGGGGTAAGAATATCCTAGAATAGATTTACCAACCGGTATATGTTCACTGATGTAGATGTACACTTCAATATGGTATTAATATTATATCTTTTGTCTTCATTTTCTTTGAGTTTAAAGAAAACCGACAAAGGGTAAGAATATCCTAGGATAGATTTACCCCCCGGTATATGTTCACTGATGTAAATGTATACTTCAATATGGTATTAATATTATATCTTTTGTCTTCATTTTCTTTGAGTTTAAAGAAAACCGACAGGGGGGTAAGAATATCCTAGGAGTGATTTACCCCCCGGTATATGTTCACTGATGTAGATGAACACTTTAATATGGTGTTAATATTATATGTTTCGTCTTCATTTTCTTTGGGTTTAAGAAAAACCGACAGGGGGTAAGAATATCCTAGGATAGATTTACCCCGGTATATGTTTACTGATGTAGATGAACACTTCAATATGGTGTTAATATTATATATTTTGTCTTCATTTTCCTTGTGTTTAAGAAAAACCGACAGAGGGGGTAAGAATATCCTAGGATAGATTTACCCCCGGTATATGTTCACTGATGTAGATGTACACTTCAATATAGTATTAATATAATATCTTCTGTCTTCATTTTCTTTGAGTTTAAAAAAACCGACAGGGGGGTAAGAATATCCAAGGTTAGATTTACCGCCCGGTATATGTTCACTGATGTAGATGTACACTTCAATATGTTATTAATATTATATCTTTTGTCTTCATTTTCTTTGAGTTTAAAGAAAACCGACAGGGGGTAAGAATATCCAAGGTTAGATTTACCGCCCGGTATATGTTCACTGATGTAGATGTATACTTCAATATGGTATTAATATTATATCTTTTCTCTTCATTTTCTTTGAGTTTAAAGAAAACCGACAGGGGGTAAGAATATCCTAGGGTAGATTTACCCCCCGGTATATGTTCACTGATGTAGACGTATACTTCAATATGGTTTTCATATTATATCTTTTGTCTTCATTTTCTTTGAGTTTAAGGAAAACCGACAGGGGGGTAAGAATATTTTAGGATACAGTTACCCCCGGTATATGCTCACTGATGTAGATGAACACTTTAATATGGTGTTAATATTATATCTTTTGTCTTCATTTTCTTTGAGTTTAAGGAAAACAGACAGGGGGGTAAGAATAACCTAGGATAGATTTACCCCCCGGTATATGTTCACTGATGTAGATGTACTTTTCAATATGGTATTAATATTATATCTTTTGTCTTCATTTTCTTTGAGTTTAAGGAAAACAGACAGGGGGGTAAGAATATCCTAGGATAGATTTACCCCCCGGTATATGTTCACTGAATAGATGTACACTTCAACATGGTATTAATATTATATCATTTGTCTTCATTTTCTTTGAGTTTAAAGAAAACCGACAGGGGTAAGAATATCCTAGAATAGTTTTAAACCTCGGAATATGTTCACTGATGTAGATGTATACTTCAATATGGTATTAATATTATATCTTTTGTCTTCATTTTCTTTGAGTTTAAAGAAAACCGACAGGGGTAAGAATATCCTATGATAGTTTTAAACCCCGGTATATGTTCACTGATGTAGATGTATACTTCAATATGGTATTAATATTATATCTTTTGTCTTAATTTTCTTTGAGTTTAAGAAAAACCGACAGGGGGGTAAAAATATCCTAGGATAGATTTACCCCCCGGTATATGTTCACTGATGTAGATGTATACTTCAATATGGTATTAATATTATTCTTTTGTCTTCATTTTCTTTGAGTTTAAGAAAAACCGACAGGGGGTAAGAATATCCTAGGATAGATTTACCCCCCGGTATATGTTCACTGATGTAGATGTACACTGATGTAGATGTACACTGATGTAGATGTACACTTCAATATGGTATTAATATTATATCTTTTGTCTTCATTTTCTTTGAGTTTAAGGAAAACCGACAGGGGGTAAGAATATCCAAGATAGATTTACCCCCCGGTATATGTTCACTGATGTAGATGTACACTTCAATATGGTATTAATATTATATCTTTTGTCTTCATTTTCTTTGAGTTTAAGGAAAACCGACATGGGGTAAGAATATCCAAGATAGATTTACCCCCCGGTATATGTTCACTGATGTAGATGTATACTTCAATATGGTATTAATATTATATCTTTTGTCTTCATTTTCTTTGAGTTTAAAGAAAACCGACAGGGGTAAGAATATCCTAGGATAGTTATAAACCCCGGTATATGTTCACTGATGTAGATGTATAATATTATATCTTTTGTCTTAATTTTCTTTGAGTTTAAGAAAAACCGACAGGGGGGTAAAAATATCCTAGGATAGATTTACCCCCCGGTATATGTTCACTGATGTAGATGTATACTTCAATATGGTATTAATATTATATCTTTTGTCTTCATTTTCTTTGAGTTTAAGGGTTTTCTCGGGGTTCTCACGTTTCCTCCCACTTTCTTCATTCCACCATTTCACTCATCTCTCATCATCACCGTCTCCTTTAGCCTAACCGGCATAACATTGGGACGTAAAACTTAAAGATTTCATTTCATTTTTCTTTGAGTTTAAGGAAAACAGACAGGGGGATAAGAATAACCTAGGATAGATTTACCCCCCGGTATATGTTCACTGATGTAGATGTACACTTCAATATGGTATTAATATTATATCTTTTGTCTTCATTTTCTTTGAGTTTAAGGAAAGCGGCAGGGGGGTAAGAATATCCTATAATAATTTTACCCCCCGGTATATGTTCACTGATGTAGATGTACACTTCAATATGGTATTAATATTATATCTTTTGTCTTCATTTTCTTTGAGTTTAAAGAAAACCGACAGGGGGTAAGAATATCCTAGGATAGATTTACCCCCCGGTATATGTTCACTGATGTAGATGTATACTTCAATATGGTATTAATATTATATCTTTTGTCTTCATTTTCTTTGAGTTTAAAAAAAACCGACAGGGGGGTAAGAATATCCTAGGATTGATTTACCCCCCGGTATATGTTCACTGATGTAGATGAACACTTTAATATGGTGTTAATATTATACGTTTCGTCTTAATTTTCTTTGTGTTTAAGAAAAACCGACAGGGGGGGGGTAAGAATATCCTAGGATAGATTTACCCCCGGTATATGTTCACTGATGTAGATGTAGACTTCAATATGGTATTAATATTATATATTTTGTCTTCATTTTCTTTGAGTTTAAGAAAAACCGACAGGGGGGTAAGAATATCCTAGGATAGATTTACCCCCAGGTATATGTTCACTGATGTAGATGTATACTTCAATATGGTATTAATATTATATCTTTTGTCTTCATTTACTTTGAGTCTAAGAAAAACCGACAGGGGGTAAGAATATCCTAGGATAGATTTACCCCCCGGTATATGTTCACTGATGTAGATGTACACTTCAATATGGTATTAATATTATATCTTTTGTCTTCATTTTCTTTGAGTTTAAGGAAAACCGACAGGGGGTAAGAATATAGTAGGATACATTTACCCCCCGGTATATGTTCACTGATGTAGATGTACACTTCAATATGGTATTAATATTATATCTTTTGTCTTCATTTTCTTTGAGTTTAAGGAAAACCGACAAGGGGGTAAGAATATCCTAGGATAGATCTACCCCCGGTATACGTTCACTGATGTAGATGTACACTTCACTATGGTATTAATATTATATCTTTTGTCTTCATTTTCTTTGATTTTAAGAAAAACCGAAGGGGGGGTAAGAATATCCTAGGATAGATTTACCCCCCGGTATATGTTCACTGACGTAGATGTACACTTCAATAAGGTATTAATATTATATCTTTTGTCTTCATTTTTTTGAGTTTAAAGAAAACCGACAGGGGGTAAGAATATCCTACAATAGATTTACCTCCCGGTATATTTTCACTGATGTAGATGTACATTTCAATATGGTATTAATATTATATCTTTTGTCTTCATTTTCTTTGAGTTTAGGCAAAACCGACAGGGGGGTACGAATATCTTAGGATAGATTTACCCCCCGGTATATGTTCACTGATGTAGATGTACGCTTCAATATGGTATTAATATTATATCTTTTGTCTTCATTTTCTTTGTGTTTAAGGAAACCGACAGGGGGGTAAGAATATCCTAGGTTAGATTTACCCACGGTATATGTTCACTGATGTAGATGTATACTTCAATATGGTATTAATATTATATCTTTTGTCTTCATTTTCTTTGAGTTTAAGAAAAACCGACAGGGGGGTAAAATATCCTAGGATAGATTACCCCCGGTATATGTTCACTGATGTAGATGTATACTTCAATATGGTATTAATATTATATCTTTTGTCTTCATTTTCTTTGAGTTTAAGGGTTTTCTCGGGGTTCTCACGTTTCCTCCCACTTTCTTCATTCCACCATTTCACTCATCTCTCATCATCACCGTCTCCTTTAGCCTAACCGGCATAACATTGGGACGTAAAACTTAAAGATTTCATTTCATTTTTCTTTGAGTTTAAGGAAAACAGACAGGGGATAAGAATAACCTAGGATAGATTTACCCCCCGGTATATGTTCACTGATGTAGATGTACACTTCAATATGGTATTAATATTATATCTTTTGTCTTCATTTTCTTTGAGTTTAAGGAAAGCGGCAGGGGGGTAAGAATATCCTATAATAATTTTACCCCCCGGTATATGTTCACTGATGTAGATGTACACTTCAATATGGTGTTAATATTATATATTTTGTCTTCATTTTCCTTGTGTTTAAGAAAAACCGACAGAGGGGGTAAGAATATCCTAGGAAAGATTTACCCCCGGTATATGTTCACTGATGTAGATGTACACTTCAATATGGTATTAATATTACATCTTTTGTCTTCATTTGTTTGAGTTTAAGAAAAACCGACCGGGGGGTAAGAATATCCTAGGATAGATTTACCCCCCGGTATATGTTCACTGATGTAGATGTACATCTCAATATGGTATTAATATTATATCTTTTGTCTTCATTTTCTTTGAGTTTAAGGAAAACCGACAGGGGGTAAGAATATCCTAGGATAGATTTACCCCCCGGTATATGTTCACTGATGTAGATGAACACTTTAAAATGATGTTAATAATATATGTTTCGTCTTCATTTTCTTTTTGTTTAAGGAAAACCGACAGGGGGTAAGAATATCCTAGGATAGATTTACCTCCCGGTAATATGTTCACTGATGTAGATCTATACTTCAATATGGTATTAATATTATATCTTTTTTCTTTATTTTCTTTTAGTTTAAGGAAAACCGACAGGGGGGTAAGAATATCCTAGGATAGATTTACCGCCCGGTATATGTTCACTGATGTAGATGTATATATCAATATGGTATTAATATTATATCTTTTGTCTTCATTTTCTTTGAGTTTAAGGAAAACCGACAGGGGGGTACGAATATCCTAGGATAGATTTACCCCCTGGTATATGTTCATTGATGTAGATGTACACTTCAATATGGTATTAATATTATATCTTTTGTCTTCATTTTCTTTGAGTTTAAGGAAAACCGACAGGGGGTAAGAATATCCTAGGATAGATTTACCCCCCGGTATATGTTCACTGATGTAGATGTATACTTCAATATGGTATTAATATTATATCTTTTGTATTCATTTTCTTTGAGTTTAAGGAAAACCGACAAGGGGAAAGAATATCCTAGGATAGATTTACCCCCCGGTATATGTTCACTGATGTAGATGTACACTTCAATATGGTATTAATATTATATCTTTTGTCTTCATTTTCTTTGAGTTTAAGGAAAACCGACAAGGGGGTAAGAATATCCTAGGATAGATCTACCCCCGGTATACGTTCACTGATGTAGATGTACACTTCACTATGGTATTAACATTATATCTTTTGTCTTCATTTTCTTTGATTTTAAGAAAAACCGAAGGGGGGGTAAGAATATCCTAGGATAGATTTACCCCCCGGTATATGTTCACTGACGTAGATGTACACTTCAATAAGGTATTAATATTATATCTTTTGTCTTCATTTTTTTGAGTTTAAAGAAAACCGACAGGGGGTAAGAATATCCTACAATAGATTTACCTCCCGGTATATTTTCACTGATGTAGATGTACATTTCAATATGGTATTAATATTATATCTTTTGTCTTCATTTTCTTTGAGTTTAGGCAAAACCGACAGGGGGGTACGAATATCTTAGGATAGATTTACCCCCCGGTATATGTTCACTGATGTAGATGTACGCTTCAATATGGTATTAATATTATATCTTTTGTCTTCATTTTCTTTGTGTTTAAGGAAACCGACAGGGGGGTAAGAATATCCTAGGTTAGATTTACCCACGGTATATGTTCACTGATGTAGATGTACACTTCAATATGGTATTAATATTATATCTTTTGTCTTCATTTTCTTTGAGTTTAAGAAAAACCGACAGGGGGTAAGAATATCCTAGGATAGATTTACCCCGGTATATGTTTACTGATGTAGATGTACATCTCAATATGGTGTTAATATTATATATTTTGTCTTCATTTTCCTTGTGTTTAAGAAAAACCGACAGAGGGGGTAAGAATATCCTAGGAAAGATTTACCCCCGGTATATGTTCACTGATGTAGATGTACACTTCAATATGGTATTAATATTACATCTTTTGTCTTCATTTGTTTGAGTTTAAGAAAAACCGACAGGGGGGTAAGAATATCCTAGGATAGATTTACCCCCCGGTATATGTTCACTGATGTAGATGTACATCTCAATATGGTATTAATATTATATCTTTTGTCTTCATTTTCTTTGAGTTTAAGGAAAACCGACAGGGGGTAAGAATATCCTAGGATAGATTTACCCCCCGGTATATGTTCACTGATGTAGATGAACACTTTAAAATGATGTTAATAATATATGTTTCGTCTTCATTTTCTTTTTGTTTAAGGAAAACCGACAGGGGGTAAGAATATCCTAGGATAGATTTACCTCCCGGTATATGTTCACTGATGTAGATCTATACTTCAATATGGTATTAATATTATATCTTTTTTCTTTATTTTCTTTTAGTTTAAGGAAAACCGACAGGGGGGTAAGAATATCCTAGGATAGATTTACCGCCCGGTATATGTTCACTGATGTAGATGTATATATCAATATGGTATTAATATTATATCTTTTGTCTTCATTTTCTTTGAGTTTAAGGAAAACCGACAGGGGGGTACGAATATCCTAGGATAGATTTACCCCCTGGTATATGTTCATTGATGTAGATGTACACTTCAATATGGTATTAATATTATATCTTTTGTCTTCATTTTCTTTGAGTTTAAGGAAAACCGACAGGGGGTAAGAATATCCTAGGATAGATTTACCCCCCGGTATATGTTCACTGATGTAGATGTATACTTCAATATGGTATTAATATTATATCTTTTGTCTTCATTTTCTTTGAGTTTAAGGAAAACCGACAAGGGGAAAGAATATCCTAGGATAGATTTACCCCCCGGTATATGTTCACTGATGTAGATGTACACTTCAATATGGTATTAATATTATATCTTTTGTCTTCATTTCCTTTGAGTTTAAGGAAAACCGACAGTGGGTAAAAATATCCTAGGATAGATTTACCCCCCGGTATATGTTCACTGATGTAGCTGTACACTTCAATATGGTATTAATATTATATCTTTTGTCTTTATTTTCTTTGAGTTTAAAGAAAACCGACAAGGGGTAAGAATATCCTAGGATAAATTTACCCCCCGGTATATTGTTCACTGATGTAGATGTACATTTCAATTTGGTATTAATATTATATCTTTTGTCTTCATTTTCTTTGAGTTTAATTAAAACCGACAGGGGGTAAGAATATCCTAGGATAGATTTACCTCCCGGTATATGTTCACTAAAGCAGATGTATACTTCAATATGGTATTAATATTTTATCTTTTGTCTTCATTTTCTTTGAGTTTAAGGAAAACCGACAGGGGGTAAGAAGAACCTAGGATAGATTTCCCCCCGGTATATGTTCACTGATGTAGATGTATATATCAATATGGTATTAATATTATATCTTTTGTCTTCATTTTCTTTGAGTTTAAGGAAAACCGACAGGGGGTACGAATATCCTAGGATAGATTTACCCCCGGTATACGTTCACTGATGTAGATGTACACTTCACTATGGTATTAATATTATATCTTTTGTCTTCATTTTCTTTGATTTTAAGAAAAACCGAAGGGGGGTAAGAATATCCTAGAATAGATTTACCCCCGGTATATTTTCACTGATGTAGATGTACATTTCAATATGGTATTAATATTATATTTTTTGTCTTCATTTTCTTTTAGTTTAAGGAAAACCGACAGGGGGGTACGAATATCCTAGGATAGATTTACCCCCCGGTATATGTTCACTGATGTAGATGTACACTTCAATATGGTATTAATATTATATCTTTTGTCTTCATTTTCTTTGTGTTTAAGGAAACCGACAGGGGGGTAAGAATATCCTAGGTTAGATTTACCCACGGTATATGTTCACTGATGTAGATGTACACTTCAATATGGTATTAATATAATATCTTTTGTTTTCATTTTCTTTGAGTTTAAGGAAAACCGACAGGGGTGTAAGAATATCCTAGAATAGATTTACCAACCGGTATATGTTCACTGATGTAGATGTACACTTCAATAAGGTATTAATATTATATCTTTTGTCTTCATTTTCTTTGAGTTTAAAGAAAACCGACAGGGGGTAAGAATATCCTAGAATAGATTTACCCCCCGGTATATGTTCACTGATGTAGATGTATACTTCAATATGGTATTAATATTATATCTTTTGTCTTCATTTTCTTTGAGTTTAAAGAAAACCGACAGGGGGGTAAGAATATCCTAGAATAGATTTACCCCCCGGTATATGTTCACTGATGTAGATGTATACTTCAATATGGTATTAATATTATATCTTTTGTCTTCATTTTCTTTGAGTTTAAAGAAAACCGACAGGGGGGTAAGAATATCCTAGGATTGATTTACCCCCCGGTATATGTTCACTGATGTAGATGTACATCTCAATATGGTATTAATATTATATCTTTTGTCTTCATTTTCTTTGAGTTTAAGGAAAACCGACAGGGGGTAAGAATATCCTAGGATAGATTTACCCCCCGGTATATGTTCACTGATGTAGATGAACACTTTAAAATGATGTTAATAATATATGTTTCGTCTTCATTTTCTTTTTGTTAAAGAAAACCGACAGGGGGTAAGAATATCCTAGGATAGATTTACCTCCCGGTATATGATCACTCATGTAGATGTATACTTCAATATGGTATTAATATTGTATCTTTTGTCTTTAATTTCTTTGAGTTTAAGGAAAACCGACAGGGGGGTAAGAATATCCTAGGATAGATTTACCGCCCGGTATATGTTCACTGATGTAGATGTACATATCAATATGGTATTAATATTATATCTTTTGTCTTCATTTTCTTTGAGTTTAAGGAAAACCGACAGGGGGGTACGAATATCCTAGGATAGATTTACCCCCCGGTATATGTTCATTGATGTAGATGTACACTTCAATATGGTATTAATATTATATCTTTTGTCTTCATTTTCTTTGAGTTTAAGGAAATCCGACAGGGGGTAAGAACATCCTAGGATGGATTTACCCCCCGGTATATGTTCACTGATGTAGATGTATACTTCAATATGGTATTAATATTATATCTTTTGTCTTCATTTTCTTTGAGTTTAAGGAAAACCGACAGGGGGAAAGAATATCCTAGGATAGGTTTACCCCCCGGTATATGTTCACTGATGTAGATGTACACTTTAATATGGTATTAATATTATATCTTTTGTCTTCATTTCCTTTGAGTTTAAGGAAAACCGACAGTGCGTAAGAATATCCTAGGATAGATTTACCCCCCGGTATATGTTCACTGATGTAGCTGTACACTTCAATATGGTATTAATATTATATCTTTTGTCTTTATTTTCTTTGAGTTTAAAGAAAACCGACAGGGATAAGAATATCCTAGGATAAATTTACCCCCCGGTATATTGTTCACTGATGTAGATGTACACTTCAATATGGTATTAATATTATATCTTTTGTCTTCATTTTTTTGAGTTTAAAGAAAACCGACAGGAGGGTAAGAATATCCTAGAATAGATTTACCCCCCGGTATATTTTCACTGATGTAGATGTACATTTCAATATGGTATTAATATTATATCTTTTTTCTTCATTTTCTTTTAGTTTAAGGAAAACCGACAGGGGGTACGAATATCCTAGGATAGATTTACCCCCCGGTATATGTTCACTGATGTAGATGTACACTTCAATATGGTATTATTATTATATCTTTTGTCTTCATTTTCTTTGTGTTTAAGGAAACCGACAGGATGGTAAGAATATCCTAGGTTAGATTTACCCACGGTATATGTTCACTGATGTAGATGTACACTTCAATATGGTATTAATATAATATCTTTTGTTTTCATTTTCTTTGAGTTTAAGGAAAACCGACAGGGGTGTAAGAATATCCTAGAATAGATTTACCAACCGGTATATGTTCACTGATGTAGATGTACACTTCAATAAGGTATTAATATTATATCTTTTGTCTTCATTTTCTTTAATTATAAAGAAAACCGACAGGGGGTAAGAATATCCTAGGATAGATTTACCCCCCAGTATATGTTCACTGATGTAGATGTATACTTCAATATGGTATTAATATTATATCTTTTGTCTTCATTTTCTTTGAGTTTAAAGAAAACCGACAGGGGGGTAAGAATATCCTAGGATTGATTTACCCCCCGGTATATGTTCACTGATGTAGATGAACACTTTAATATGGTGTTAATATTATATGTTTCGTCTTCATTTTCTTTGTGTTTAAGAAAAACCGACAGGGGGTAAGAATATCCTAGGATAGATTTACCCCGGTATATGTTTACTGATTTAGATGAACACTTCAATATGGTGTTAATATTATATATTTTGTCTTCATTTTCCTTGTGTTTAAGAAAAACCGACAGAGGGGGTAAGAATATCCTAGGATAGATTTACCCCCCGGTATATGTTCACTGATGTAGATGAACACTTTAAAATGATGTTAATAATATATGTTTCGTCTTCATTTTCTTTTTGTTTAAGGAAAACCGACAGGGGGTAAGAATATCCTAGGATAGATTTACCTCCCGGTATATGTTCACTGATGTAGATGTACACTTCAATATGGTATTAATATTATATCTTTTGTCTTCATTTTCTTTGAGTTTAAGAAAAACCGACAGGGGGGTAAGAATATCCTAGGATAGATTTACCCCCCGGTATATGTTCACTGATGTAGATGTACATCTCAATATGGTATTAATATTATATCTTTTGTCTTCATTTTCTTTGAGTTTAAGGAAAACCGACAGGGGGTAAGAATATCCTAGGATAGATTTACCCCCCGGTATATGTTCACTGATGTAGATGAACACTTTAAAATGATGTTAATAATATATGTTTCGTCTTCATTTTCTTTTTGTTAAAGAAAACCGACAGGGGGTAAGAATATCCTAGGATAGATTTACCTCCCGGTATATGTTCACTGATGTAGATGTATACTTCAATATGGTATTAATATTGTATCTTTTGTCTTTAATTTCTTTGAGTTTAAGGAAAACCGACAGGGGGGTAAGAATATCCTAGGATAGATTTACCGCCCGGTATATGTTCACTGATGTAGATGTACATATCAATATGGTATTAATATTATATCTTTTGTCTTCATTTTCTTTGAGTTTAAGGAAAACCGACAGGGGGGTACGAATATCCTAGGATAGATTTACCCCCCGGTATATGTTCATTGATGTAGATGTACACTTCAATATGGTATTAATATTATATCTTTTGTCTTCATTTTCTTTGAGTTTAAGGAAATCTGACAGGGGGTAAGAATATCCTAGGATAGATTTACCCCCCGGTATATGTTCACTGATGTAGATGTATACTTCAATATGGTATTAATATTATATCTTTTGTCTTCATTTCATTTGAGTTTAAGGAAAACCGACAGGGGGAAAGAATATCCTAGGATAGGTTTACCCCCCGGTATATGTTCACTGATGTAGATGTACACTTTAATATGGTATTAATATTATATCTTTTGTCTTCATTTCCTTTGAGTTTAAGGAAAACCGACAGTGGGTAAGAATATCCTAGGATAGATTTACCCCCCGGTATATGTTCACTGATGTAGCTGTACACTTCAATATGGTATTAATATTATATCTTTTGTCTTTATTTTCTTTGAGTTTAAAGAAAACCGACAGGGATAAGAATATCCTAGGATAAATTTACCCCCCGGTATATTGTTCACTGATGTAGATGTACACTTCAATATGGTATTAATATTATATCTTTTGTCTTCATTTTTTTGAGTTTAAAGAAAACCGACAGGAGGGTAAGAATATCCTAGAATAGATTTACCCCCCGGTATATTTTCACTGATGTAGATGTACATTTCAATATGGTATTAATATTATATCTTTTTTCTTCATTTTCTTTTAGTTTAAGGAAAACCGACAGGGGGTACGAATATCCTAGGATAGATTTACCCCCCGGTATATGTTCACTGATGTAGATGTACACTTCAATATGGTATTATTATTATATCTTTTGTCTTCATTTTCTTTGTGTTTAAGGAAACCGACAGGGGGGTAAGAATATCCTAGGTTAGATTTACCCACGGTATATGTTCACTGATGTAGATGTACACTTCAATATGGTATTAATATAATATCTTTTGTCTTCATTTTCTTTGAGTTTAAGGAAAACCGACAGGGGGGTAAGAATATCCTAGAATAGATTTACCAACCGGTATATGTTCACTGATGTAGATGTACACTTCAATATGGTATTAATTTTATATCTTTTGTCTTCATTTTCTTTGAGTTTAAAGAAAACCGACAAGGGGGTAAGAATATCCTAGGATAGATTTACCCCCCGGTATATGTTCACTGATGTAGATGTATACTTCAATATGGTATTAATATTATATCTTTTGTCTTCATTTTCTTTGAGTTTAAAGAAAACCGACAGGGGGGTAAGAATATCCTAGGATTGATTTACCCCCCGGTATATGTTCACTGATGTAGATGAACACTTTAATATGGTGTTAATATTATATGTTTCGTCTTCATTTTCTTTGGGTTTAAGAAAAACCGACAGGGGGTAAGAATATCCTAGGATAGATTTACCCCGGTATATGTTTACTGATGTAGATGAACACTTCAATATGGTGTTAATATTATATATTTTGTCTTCATTTTCCTTGTGTTTAAGAAAAACCGACAGAGGGGGTAAGAATATCCTAGGATAGATTTACCCCCTTTATATGTTCACTGATGTAGATGTACACTTCAATATAGTATTAATATAATATCTTCTGTCTTCATTTTCTTTGAGTTTAAAAAAACCGACAGGGGGGTAAGAATATCCAAGGTTAGATTTACCGCCCGGTATATGTTCACTGATGTAGATGTACACTTCAATATGTTATTAATATTATATCTTTTGTCTTCATTTTCTTTGAGTTTAAAGAAAACCGACAGGGGGTAAGAATATCCAAGGTTAGATTTACCGCCCGGTATATGTTCACTGATGTAGATGTATACTTCAATATGGTATTAATATTATATCTTTTCTCTTCATTTTCTTTGAGTTTAAAGAAAACCGACAGGGGGTAAGAATATCCTAGGGTAGATTTACCCCCCGGTATATGTTCACTGATGTAGATGTATACTTCAATATGGTTTTCATATTATATCTTTTGTCTTCATTTTCTTTGAGTTTAAGGAAAACCGACAGGGGGGTAAGAATATTTTAGGATACAGTTACCCCCGGTATATGCTCACTGATGTAGATGAACACTTTAATATGGTGTTAATATTATATCTTTTGTCTTCATTTTCTTTGAGTTTAAGGAAAACAGACAGGGGGGTAAGAATAACCTAGGATAGATTTACCCCCCGGTATATGTTCACTGATGTGGATGTACTTTTCAATATGGTATTAATATTATATCTTTTGTCTTCATTTTCTTTGAGTTTAAGGAAAACAGACAGGGGGGTAAGAATATCCTAGGATAGATTTACCCCCCGGTATATGTTCACTGAATAGATGTACACTTCAACATGGTATTAATATTATATCATTTGTCTTCATTTTCTTTGAGTTTAAAGAAAACCGACAGGGGTAAGAATATCCTAGAATAGTTTTAAACCTCGGAATATGTTCACTGATGTAGATGTATACTTCAATATGGTATTAATATTATATCTTTTGTCTTCATTTTCTTTGAGTTTAAAGAAAACCGACAGGGGTAAGAATATCCTATGATAGTTTTAAACCCCGGTATATGTTCACTGATGTAGATGTATACTTCAATATGGTATTAATATTATATCTTTTGTCTTAATTTTCTTTGAGTTTAAGAAAAACCGACAGGGGGGTAAAAATATCCTAGGATAGATTTACCCCCCGGTATATGTTCACTGATGTAGATGTATACTTCAATATGGTATTAATATTATTCTTTTGTCTTCATTTTCTTTGAGTTTAAGAAAAACCGACAGGGGGTAAGAATATCCTAGGATAGATTTACCCCCCGGTATATGTTCACTGATGTAGATGTACACTGATGTAGATGTACACTTCAATATGGTATTAATATTATATCTTTTGTCTTCATTTTCTTTGAGTTTAAGGAAAACCGACAGGGGGTAAGAATATCCAAGATAGATTTACCCCCCGGTATATGTTCACTGATGTAGATGTACACTTCAATATGGTATTAATATTATATCTTTTGTCTTCATTTTCTTTGAGTTTAAGGAAAACCGACATGGGGTAAGAATATCCAAGATAGATTTACCCCCCGGTATATGTTCACTGATGTAGATGTATACTTCAATATGGTATTAATATTATATCTTTTGTCTTCATTTTCTTTGAGTTTAAAGAAAACCGACAGGGGTAAGAATATCCTAGGATAGTTATAAACCCCGGTATATGTTCACTGATGTAGATGTATAATATTATATCTTTTGTCTTAATTTTCTTTGAGTTTAAGAAAAACCGACAGGGGGGTAAAAATCTCCTAGGATAGATTTACCCCCCGGTATATGTTCACCGATGTAGATGTATACTTCAATATGGTATTAATATTATATCTTTTGTCTTCATTTTCTTTGAGTTTAAGGGTTTTCTCGGGGTTCTCACGTTTCCTCCCACTTTCTTCATTCCACCATTTCACTCATCTCTCATCATCACCGTCTCCTTTAGCCTAACCGGCATAACATTGGGACGTAAAACTTAAAGATTTCATTTCATTTTTCTTTGAGTTTAAGGAAAACAGACAGGGGGATAAGAATAACCTAGGATAGATTTACCCCCCGGTATATGTTCACTGATGTAGATGTACACTTCAATATGGTATTAATATTATATCTTTTGTCTTCATTTTCTTTGAGTTTAAGGAAAGCGACAGGGGGGTAAGAATATCCTATAATAGATTTACCCCCAGGTATATGTTCACTGATGTAGATGTACACTTCAATATGGTATTAATATTATATCTTTTGTCTTCATTTTCTTTGAGTTTAAAGAAAACCGACAGGGGGTAAGAATATCCTAGGATAGATTTACCCCCCGGTATATGTTCACTGATGTAGATGTATACTTCAATATGGTATTAATATTATATATTTTGTCTTCATTTTCTTTGAGTTTAAGAAAAACCGACAGGGGGGTATGAATATCCTAGGATAGATTTACCCCCAGGTATATGTTCACTGATGTAGATGTATACTTCAATATGGTATTAATATTATATCTTTTGTCTTCATTTACTTTGAGTCTAAGAAAAACCGACAGGGGGTAAGAATATCCTAGGATAGATTTACCCCCCGGTATATGTTCACTGATGTAGATGTACACTTCAATATGGTATTAATATTATATCTTTTGTCTTCATTTTCTTTGAGTTTAAGGAAAACCGACAGGGGGTAAAAATATACTAGGATACATTTACCCCCCGGTATATGTTCACTGATGTAGATGTACACTTCAATATGGTATTAATATTATATCTTTTGTCTTCATTTTCTTTGAGTTTAAGGAAAACCGACAAGGGGGTAAGAATATCCTAGGATAGATCTACCCCCGGTATACGTTCACTGATGTAGATGTACACTTCACTATGGTATTAATATTATATCTTTTGTCTTCATTTTCTTTGATTTTAAGAAAAACCGAAGGGGGGGTAAGAATATCCTAGGATAGATTTACCCCCCGGTATATGTTCACTGACGTAGATGTACACTTCAATATGGTATTAATATTATATCTTTTGTCTTCATTTTTTTGAGTTTAAAGAAAACCGACAGGGGGTAAGAATATCCTACAATAGATTTACCTCCCGGTATATTTTCACTGATGTAGATGTACATTTCAATATGGTATTAATATTATATCTTTTGTCTTCATTTTCTTTGAGTTTAGGGAAAACCGACAGGGGGGTACGAATATCTTAGGATAGATTTACCCCCCGGTATATGTTCACTGATGTAGATGTACACTTCAATATGGTATTAATATTATATCTTTTGTCTTCATTTTCTTTGTGTTTAAGGAAACCGACAGGGGGGTAAGAATATCCTAGGTTAGATTTACCCACGGTATATGTTCACTGATGTAGATGTACACTTCAATATGGTATTAATATTATATCTTTTGTCTTCATTTTCTTTGAGTTTAAGAAAAACCGACAGGGGGTAAGAATATCCTAGGATAGATTTACCCCGGTATATGTTTACTGATGTAGATGTACATCTCAATATGGTGTTAATATTATATATTTTGTCTTCATTTTCCTTGTGTTTAAGAAAAACCGACAGAGGGGGTAAGAATATCCTAGGAAAGATTTACCCCCGGTATATGTTCACTGATGTAGACGTACACTTCAATATGGTATTAATATTACATCTTTTGTCTTCATTTGTTTGAGTTTAAGAAAAACCGACAGGGGGTAAGAATATCCTAGGATAGATTTACCCCCCGGTATATGTTCACTGATGTAGATGTACATCTCAATATGGTATTAATATTATATCTTTTGTCTTCATTTTCTTTGAGTTTAAGGAAAACCGACAGGGGGTAAGAATATCCTAGGATAGATTTACCCCCCGGTATATGTTCACTGATGTAGATGAACACTTTAAAATGATGTTAATAATATATGTTTCGTCTTCATTTTCTTTTTGTTTAAGGAAAACCGACAGGGGGTAAGAATATCCTAGGATAGATTTACCTCCCGGTATATGTTCACTGATGTAGATCTATACTTCAATATGGTATTAATATTATATCTTTTGTCTTTATTTTCTTTTAGTTTAAGGAAAACCGACAGGGGGGTAGGAATATCCTAGGATAGATTTACCGCCCGGTATATGTTCACTGATGTAGATGTATATATCAATATGGTATTAATATTATATCTTTTGTCTTCATTTTCTTTGAGTTTAAGGAAAACCGACAGGGGGGTACGAATATCCTAGGATAGATTTACCCCCTGGTATATGTTCATTGATGTAGATGTACACTTCAATATGGTATTAATATTATATCTTTTGTCTTCATTTTCTTTGAGTTTAAGGAAAACCGACAGGGCGTAAGAATATCCTAGGATAGATTTACCCCCCGGTATATGTTCACTGATGTAGATGTATACCTCAATATGGTATTAATATTATATCTTTTGTCTTCATTTTCTTTGAGTTTAAGGAAAACCGACAAGGGGAAAGAATATCCTAGGATAGATTTACCCCCCGGTATATGTTCACTGATGTAGATGTACACTTCAATATGGTATTAATATTATATCTTTTGTCTTCATTTCCTTTGAGTTTAAGGAAAACCGACAGTGGGTAAAAATATCCTAGGATAGATTTACCCCCCGGTATATGTTCACTGATGTAGCTGTACACTTCAATATGGTATTAATATTATATCTTTTGTCTTTATTTTCTTTGAGTTTAAAGAAAACCGACAAGGGGTAAGAATATCCTAGGATAAATTTACCCCCCGGTATATTGTTCACTGATGTAGATGTACATTTCAATTTGGTATTAATATTTTATCTTTTGTCTTCATTTTCTTTGAGTTTAAGGAAAACCGACAGGGGGTAAGAAGAACCTAGGATAGATTTCCCCCCGGTATATGTTCACTGATGTAGATGTATATATCAATATGGTATTAATATTATATCTTTTGTCTTCATTTTCTTTGAGTTTAAGGAAAACCGACAGGGGGGTACGAATATCCTAGGATAGATTTACCCCCTGGTATATGTTCATTGATGTAGATGTACACTTCAATATGGTATTAATATTATATCTTTTGTCTTCATTTTCTTTGAGTTTAAGGAAAACCGACAGGGGGTAAGAAGAACCTAGGATAGATTTCCCCCCGGTATATGTTCACTGATGTAGATGTACACTTCAATAAGGTATTAATATTTTATCTTTTGTCTTCATTTCCTTTGATTTTAAGAAAAACCGACAGGGGGTAAGAATATCCTAGGATAGATTTACCCCCCGTTATATGTTCACTGATGTAGATGTACACTTCAATATGGTATTAATATTATATCTTTTGTCCTCATTTTTTTGAGTTTAAAGAAAACCGACAGGAGGGTAAGAATATCCTAGAATAGATTTAGCCCCCAGTATATTTTCACTGATGTAGATGTACATTTCAATATGGTATTAATATTATATCTTTTTTCTTCATTTCTTTGAGTTTGAGGAAAACCGACAGGGGGTACGAATATCCTAGGATAGATTTACCCCCCGGTATATGTTCACTGATGTAGATGTACACTTCAATATGGTATTAATATTATATCTTTTGTCTTCATTTTCTTTGTGTTTAAGGAAACCGACAGGGGGGTAAGAATATCCTAGGTTAGATTTACCCACGGTATATGTTCACTGATGTAGATGTACACTTCAATATAGTATTAATATAATATCTTCTGTCTTCAGTTTCTTTGAGTTTAAAAAAACCGACAGGGGGGTAAGAATATCCAAGGTTAGATTTACCGCCCGGTATATGTTCACTGATGTAGATGTACACTTCAATATGTTATTAATATTATATCTTTTGTCTTCATTTTCTTTGAGTTTAAAGAAAACCGACAGGGGGTAAGAATATCCAAGGTTAGATTTACCCCCCGGTATATGTTCACTGATGTAGATGTATACTTCAATATGGTATTAATATTATATCTTTTGTCTTCATTTTCTTTGAGTTTAAAGAAAACCGACAGGGGGTAAGAATATCCTAGGGTAGATTTACCCCCCGGTATATGTTCACTGATGTAGATGTATACTTCAATATGGTTTTAATATTATATCTTTTGTCTTCATTTTCTTTGAGTTTAAGGAAAACCGACAGGGGGGTAAGAATATTTTAGGATACAGTTACCCCCGGTATATGTTCACTGATGTAGATGAACACTTTAATATGGTGTTAATATTATATCTTTTGTCTTCATTTTCTTTGAGTTTAAGGAAAACAGACAGGGGGGTAAGAATAACCTAGGATAGATTTACCCCCCGGTATATGTTTACTGATGTAGATGTACACTTCAATATGGTATTAATATTATATCTTTTGTCTTCATTTTCTTTGAGTTTAAGGAAAACAGACAGGGGGGTAAGAATATCCTAGGATAGATTTACCCCCCGGTATATGTTCACTGAATAGATGTACACTTCAACATGGTATTAATATTATATCATTTGTCTTCATTTTCTTTGAGTTTAAAGAAAACCGACAGGGGTAAGAATATCCTAGAATAGTTTTAAACCTCGGAATATGTTCACTGATGTAGATGTATACTTCAATATGGTATTAATATTATATCTTTTGTCTTCATTTTCTTTGAGTTTAAAGAAAACCGACAGGGGGGTAAGAATATCCTAGGATAGTTTTAAACCCCGGTATATGTTCACTGATGTAGATGTATACTTCAATATGGTATTAATATTATATCTTTTGTCTTAATTTTCTTTGAGTTTAAGAAAAACCGACAGGGGGGTAAAAATATCCTAGGATAGATTTACCCCCCGGTATATGTTCACTGATGTAGATGTATACTTCAATATGGTATTAATATTATTCTTTTGTCTTCATTTTCTTTGAGTTTAAGAAAAACCGACAGGGGGTAAGAATATCCTAGGATAGATTTACCCCCCGGTATATGTTCACTGATGTAGATGTACACTGATGTAGATGTACACTTCAATATGGTATTAATATTATATCTTTTGTCTTCATTTTCTTTGAGTTTAAGGAAAACCGACAGGGGGTAAGATTATCCTAGGATAGATTTACCCCCCGGTATATGTTCACTGATGTAGATGTACACTTCAATATGGTATTAATATTATATCTTTTGTCTTCATTTTCTTTGAGTTTAAGGAAAACCGACAGGGGGTAAGAATATCCAAGATAGATTTACCCCGGTATATGTTCACTGATGTAGATGTATACTTCAATATGGTATTAATATTATATCTTTTGTCTTCATTTTCTTTGAGTTTAAAGAAAACCGACAGGGGTAAGAATATCCTAGGATAGTTATAAACCCCGATATATGTTCACTGATGTAGATGTATAATATTATATCTTTTGTCTTAATTTTCTTTGAGTTTTAGAAAAACCGACAGGGGGTAAGAATACCCTAGGATAGATTTACCCCCCGGTATATGTTCACTGATGTAGATGTATACTTCAATATGGTATTAATATTATATCTTTTGTCTTCATTTTCTTTGAGTTTAAGGGTTTTCTCGGGGTTCTCACGTTTCCTCCCACTTTCTCATTCCACCATTTCACTCATCTCTCATCATCACCGTCTCCTTTAGCCTAACCGGCATAACATTGGGACGTAAAACTTAAAGATTTCATTTCATTTTTCTTTGAGTTTAAGGAAAACAGACAGGTTGATAAGAATAACCTAGGATAGATTTACCCCCCGGTATATGTTCACTGATGTAGATGTACACTTCAATATGGTATTAATATTATATCTTTTGTCTTCATTTTCTTTGAGTTTAAGGAAAGCGACAGGGGGGTAAGAATATCCTATAATAGATTTACCCCGGGTATATGTTCACTGATGTAGATGTACACTTCAATATGGTATTAATATTATATCTTTTGTCTTCATTTTCTTTGAGTTTAAAGAAAACCGACAGGGGTAAGAATATCCTAGGATAGATTTACCCCGGTATATGTTCACTGATGTAGATGTATACTTCAATATGGTATTAATATTATATCTTTTGTCTGCATTTTCTTTGAGTTTAAAAAAACCGACAGGGGGGTAAGAATATCCTAGGATTGATTTACCCCCGGTATATGTTCACTGATGTAGATGAACACTTTAATATGGTGTTAATATTATACGTTTCGTCTTCATTTTCTTTGTGTTTAAGAAAAACCGACAGGGGGGGGTAAGAATATCCTAGGATAGATTTACCCCCGGTATATGTTCACTGATGTAGATGTAGACTTCAATATGGTATTAATATTTATATATTTGTCTTCATTTTCTTTGAGTTTAAGAAAAACCGACAGGGGGGTAAGATATCCTAGGATAGATTTACCCCCAGGTATATGTTCACTGATGTAGATGTATACTTCAATATGGTATTAATATTATATCTTTTGTCTTCATTTACTTTGAGTCTAAGAAAAACCGACAGGGGGTAAGAATATCCTAGGATAGATTTACCCCCCGGTATATGTTCACTGATGTAGATGTACACTTCAATATGGTATTAATATTATATCTTTTGTCTTCATTTTCTTTGAGTTTAAGGAAAACCGACAGGGGGTAAGATATACTACGATACATTTACCCCCGGTATATGTTCACTGATGTAGATGTACACTTCAATATGGTATTAATATTATATCTTTGTCTTCATTTTCTTTTGAGTTTAAGGAAAACCGACAAGGGGGTAAGAATATCCTAGGATAGATTTACCCCCGGTATACGTTCACTGATGTAGATGTACACTTCACTATGGTATTAATATTATATCTTTTGTCTTCATTTTCTTTGATTTTAAGAAAAACCGAAGGGGGGGTAAGAATATCCTAGGA